>NC_135200.1:13515000-13796742 GCF_050948175.1 Xylocopa sonorina
TACGAATTGAAGTAACAAAGTATCGTGTTTCGTGCGTTTGCACGGTGTATTATCACGAGAAACACCACCATAAACCGAAACATCTGCCTAATAAGTTCTCAAAGTTGTTTCCTGCGTCCCACTTGTTCATTAGGATTAACGAACTTGTCACGTGATATTAAACTGCGTTAATAAAACGAACAAGAGTATGGAGTACACTAATACGCGTAAGCACCGTTAACCTTGACAAATGTTATAGGGAAATAATAACAAATAAAAGTAACAATGGTTTCCATTAAAGTAGGCGCAAGCGGAGGCTTGGTCGGGTATGACGCAGCGAGAGGAGTCGAACGAGTCGGGGGGTGAATTGCGATCGTTGAGATGAACTATGACTCACGATCAGTCTTCTTCCGCGTCGAACTCACCACCTGTTTCCTTCCGGTAAAATGGATAAATAAATTAAAGAACATCACTCGTATTCCTGTCTCCGAGCAGCTTCCACCCTCCCTTGGTCAATGGGTTTGCGTCAAAAATACGTACATACGTAAGTAAATAACGAAAGCATTGTTTGAAAACGTTCTCAGCGTCGAGTTTACGCTTGCCTCGCGTATACGACAATGTTGGTCAACGATCCTTGCCGACGATAGCAACGGATCAATTGAAATGCACCCCTCACGTGTCGCGTCGTGTCTCATTCTGTCGTCGTTCGAAAAGGGAAGCCTGCCTCTGTTCTAAGCGAAACCAGAGTATCGGACGGAATACTATTTCCTTGGAAAACACGATCAACGTAAGCACGAATCTACGCAGGGATAATGTAAAGAACGAGCATCGAATGGCATCGAACAGAGTCATCGTTTCTCATTGATCGGTTGTAAGGCGGCATTAAGGTATATACGCGTAGCTGGGATAGTCCGTTCGTAGGGAGAGGACGGTGGTGGGGGAGGGGAAATTAACGAATAAAGCAACGTACGCAAAAGCGCGTTAGAAGAAATATGTAATTGTACGGGGTAAAATAGGAAAGAACGCGAGGAAGAAGGGTCGCGCCTATTCCCCGAGCGACGGAGTCCCGCTCGGTTTATCCCGATTCCTCGGGGGTGCGCACACGTGGTTACCCGTACGCGCAAGCGCACGCGCCTCAAATTACCTGATAACGGCGGGTGCCCGATGTCACCGATCTTCTCAGTAATGCTTGGTGCGCGTTGGCGTCGCGACGCGTCGCCTCGCCTCGGTTTTCCACCGATGTCCGTTCGCTTTCCCATTCCAATATTTGATATGCAAACGTTTCTCACAAAATGATACGACGATTCGTTCCATACGAGACGACGTTCACGAGAGTAACGCGTTTCGCGACACGGCTGACCGGTCATTCGTCGTCGATTAACGAAACGTCGAGGTATACGCTCGACGGCTAGTCGAGGCGCGATCGTTCCCGTTACATATATAACTATATACGCGTATATCCCGCATCTCCGGAGACACGCGTTTCGTAAAGAAAGGAAAATCGTGAAATGTTATCATCGGTCGTTCCGCGCGAACCTTTTCGTTCGAAACGCGTAGCTGGTAGAATCAACGGATCGTCGAAGGACGACGAAACGATGCGTCTAGTGTGATGTTGTTGCGACGTAGCTGCTCAAACCGAATCGTCAGAGCCAATTGAAACCACGATGCCGCTGCTTTTATTATCGTTGCTGTCGTTCCCGATAATGACACCTGCCTCCGGTAAGTAAAATGTAACGAACGCGCAAAACCCGCGCTCCCGCCGCGTTTCGATAGCGCGCGGGTTTCGATCGCGCAAAGTGACGCGACTAAATCGACCGATAAATTAATGCAGCCCAGCATTGTATGCTAAAATTCGCGTGTACAAAGATCTTTATTTAGCATCGGCAACTGTCCGAGTGATCGCGATAGGGTGCTCTTTCGAAACTGTTACAGTACCCCGCGATCTATCCCGCGGCACCCGGTACGCAAAGGTTGAACCGATGACATTCGCACTTGACCGTATCGCGATGTGTCGCGTGCAACTTGCCGCTCTCACGTGATTCCAGTGCAGCCGAAAAAAATCGATACGTACTGCCCTTCGGTCATCGGGTAGCGCGTCCCCGCTAGGTATAACCTAACGTGTCTGCTCCTCCTTCTCCCTTCGTTCTTTCTTTCTTTCTTTCTTTCTTTCTTTCGATCGAACGAAATATCTAGCAACAACATCTAATAGCTATTTGGGATTCGAGTAACGAGGAGACGTGATCGGTTTTAGACGGGGTTCGGTCGCGTGCGGAAATTCTGAGCGGTGGAACGCGCGCGACTCGAGGCGTTCGAGACGCCGACCGGCATGCGCGACACGCTCGAAATACGAGTTCACCGCGTGTACACGATAAAATGTACGCGCCGGATAGGAGAGGCGCGTTAATCCCGCGACCAAGACCGATCAACGTTCGACTGGTAGCCCGCATGCACGCGCGAACATACACAGAACCGGCTGAATAATTAACGAGTCTCGAACTCCTTGGAATATTTTTCGATTCGGTTCGAGCTACGAACATGGGAAAAAGGCTACGCGCGTTGAACGGCCGCGCGAACCTCGTGAAATACGAACCTCAAACATCGCGTGCAGCTCCGAAGCTGTCGTTAATCAACACAGGCCTTAAAAGCAACCCTCGCCCTTCCTCCAGCTACCGATTCGTAAGCGGGTGGGACGAGCGTTGCTGCATCGATATTCCGAACTTGAAGCTACCCTCTTCGGCTGACTTTAAATACCCGTCGAACCTTCTATTATGTTCTCTAACCTAGCTGTAATTTAATCGAAACTTTACTTGGAAAAAACATTAAGCGAATGTAGGTGAATCGTCGGCGACGATCCCACGGGGCTCTTGGTTTCGCGCCGCACCTTATAACCTAAATAGCGAAACGACGAGACAACAACACCCTTGTCAACTTAGTTTCCCGTAGCAATACTTTTTCAAAAATTTTTATCTCCGCTTATCGTGACGAGTGCCGGCGCTCGTTCACTCGAGCCAACGCGTTACGCTCGGTACGTTGCACGAGCATCTATCTATCAATTAAACGTTGGATTAAATCGTTTACGCTAAATGCATTATACGTATAGATCCAAAAACCGTTAGCCTAACTAGGAAACTGACAATCCAATTGATTGGCGAAGGTCGCGCCGTAATTGCCGTGTACATAGAAAATGCAGGAAGTGATAAAAAAAGGGAAGAAAAAATTAGTGACCGTAGTTTGTCGTAGGTTGTATCATTTGTACGTTGCATCCGCAACATTATGGTACGAGACGTATACCAAGTAAACAGAATCGAGGTACACAAGCGTGAAACGACACACGGTTAACCCCTGTCAACGTCGTTTGGCGGCACACCGTGTCTATGCCAGAGGCAATAATTGCGAAGACTATAATTGCGGAAATAATTCCAAAGTAAACCTAGCCGGTGAACATTATTTCGAATCGTGTCGCGATTCGAGTAAACCACTGTAGTAAAAGAAGAAGATAGACAAGTCGCGAAAAGGCGATTGACTCTTTAAAAGAAGTAGACCATGTTCATCGGAAGTTTGATTAAACGCTCGACGTGGAAATTGTTAGCAACTAAACGCTCGTCTCCGAACCGAAAAGCAACAAACGTCGGGGAAGATTTCGAAAAAGGTCGTAAGTTGGTTAACACCTTTCCCCGTGTCGGCGCGTTGAAACGATCTAAATATAGTTAAGTTATTTCCGAATTGGAGGCGGTGTGAAAATAATGACGGGAAAAGTTCGAAAAGAGGTGAAACGAGTTATTCATCGATGGCACGTGCGCGCAGGTGTTCGCGCTATATACCGTCGCGTCACGCGACTACGAGAAACTTGTTGTTCTCCGACCGGAGGTATTTGTACACGTGCACGCGATCGCCGCATTTCCCGTTTCCCGTGTAACCTCTCTCGCAGAGGAGTCGGAAGTCGAGACGCGGAAAATATAAAACTCACTCGAGTAATTTAAGTAAGAAACACCATCGGCAGTGGCGAATCAATTTACAGACAGGGCGCGTGTATCGGGATCCACGATGGTGGGGCTAACCCCGTTCGGTCTCGGTAACGTCGACGTAGACGACGCGAACTCGAACGCGGAAGGTCCTTCGAGATCCTCGACGAACGACGGTTGTATGGCTGCGCGTATCGTGTTCACGGTCTCTGTTTTCGGGAATCGTAACTCGACGTGCGAATAGGGTTTCTACAGCTACAACTATCTTCGATCGGAAGAAAGAACTTGATTAACTTAGCTGCTCCCGATCCTTACCGTGCCGCGTATCTACCTACGTATCGATTAAACCCTCACCTTGACAGAGGTTCTTTCCACGAAATCGACCGCGCGTTTATTTTAGTCGGCAAATGTCACGTTCCCGTTTCAGAGCTCTATTTTCCGCAATCGGATCTGACCGTGAGGGTACCGTACGTTCACCGAAACGGCGGGGAGCATTCGTGGAAATTGAAATTGCTCCAACTGAGAACGCTTCGAAACGACTCGACGGAATCGAACACCGCCGTATATCGCGTCACCGGTCCCAGCGAACGGATCGCCTCGATAGAACGGAAAACGAACAGCCTCCTCTTGCACGGCCCCCCGAAAGAAGGTAAGTGTATCCTCCCCTGCGTAGAAATCGAACGGAGCCGTTATCGCCTCTCGTTGCTTCCGAAGGGACGCTCGGGTACGATACGATCGTGGTGTTCGCCAAAGAGAAGACTAGCAACGAGGCCGTCTTGGAGATGAAGGTGAAACCAATACGCGTGAACGCGACCAACATTAATTGTACGGACTACGTCCAGGTAACGCCCCAACTACACCCCCATTCGTCATTGCGAACCATCGATCTGGCTCCGATAAAATCCGTGCTTCGATTGCAGGACATGTGCTTTTGGAACGCGTCCAGGTATAGGATCTACGAGAATCAACCGGTCGCGATGATCGGGACGTTCGGACCTGCCGTTTATGGAGACATTTGTCCCACCTTTCGCGTCACCGGTTACAAACTGTTGAACGGCAAGTTCAACTCTCTCTCTCTCTCTCTCTCTCTCTCTTCGATCGCGCGATTCACGAACGATCGACGAAACGAGTTACGATGGCGTAAATTCGGTTTCAGGTACCGAGTATTTTCACGCATCGAACGACACGCTTGTCGCGAACGCGTTCCTGGACAGAGACATAATGGGACCGCCCGGAGGACCGGGTCCTAGGGTGACCGTTCAAGTGCAATGCGTCGTCTGGGAAGAGGTCACCGGTATTCAATACGCGCCGATCGACACGTTGCACGTAGACATTTTAGATCAGGACGACAATCCGCCGATGGTGCAAGGCAACGACGACTCGATCGCGATTACTCTCGGAGAATTTGTCACCGTGAGTGTGCGTCTGTGTACACAGCGTATACCCCCCGATATCTCTACGCTGTTCGCTAATCCATTACGCGTCTATCGCTTCGATATCTCTCGACTGTCGGCAGGGTGACAAGTTGGTCGACGATAATAAGCTGATATTAAAGGATCCGGATGCGGAAAGTAGCAATCGCTATACCGTTCGCATACTCGGGGACACCTACAACGCTTTGAACGTCACTTACAACACGCTACCGATCGAGACTTCGGAAGTGGTTCCGTATACCGCGATATTCACCAGTCAGTTATATTATACTACGACGAGTTCGCTTCGATTCGTTTGGCTTTCGCCAAATCTCTTCTCCTTTCTTCCAGGAATTTCAGCGAAAACTACTCTTCTGCCAAAGTCTCCTTATCGCGTCACGCTCCAAGTGAAGGACGACTCGCTGATCGCAGGATACGGAGAGAACACGGTCAGTTGGTGTTTCGCGCAACTCTCGACACGAAACGTATCGTCGAGTTTCAATTAAACGCTCGCGTAACACTGTTCTCGTAATTCTGGCATAATCGGGCGACTCGTTAAACGATTAGTGAGCAAAGGTAAAGAGGAGGAACGTGTCGGGTGGGCGCGGTTTCGTGGCAGCCAAGTTAACCGAGAATTAATGGGAATCCGGGATTCCCGGAGGGAAATTGGTGGGCGGAAGCTTCCCATTATCTCCGAGCTAAACTTTCCGATTTAAACCTTTCCCGTTAGCTGAATATCACGCTCACATTCTACGGGCCTGAACACCGAACGACAACGACGACAGTGTCGCCGATATCCTCGAACAAGCATCAGTTGTTCTCGTATCCGTCGAGCGTGAAAGTTCCAAGGCTCGCGACTCGTTACACCCGAGTCGCGAAACCGAGCAACGAGCCGCGCTCCTCCATCACCTTCAACGTTCACGGTTCGGATGCGTTCGCCGTCACCCCGAGAGGAGGCATAATATACGTTGCCGACGAGGATCTCCTTAAAACGGAGCCCTCGAATCTGGTGTAAGTTAAACACCCCAATCTACACCCCACCTAGACGAACGAACGCATACGATCGAGCAAACTCTTTCAGTCTTAAACTGAAATGGACCGAAAAGGATCGCGGCCTCTCTTCGAAGCCTATCAAGATCAACCTAGCCGTTCTGCCGGCGCTTAAGGTGGACGATTGCGATCACGGTAAGACCGGTCGATCGCATTCTTGCGCCAACGCGGAAACACCAGAGGACTGCGAGTCCAGTTGCGGTGTCGCCAGCGGATTTTACAGGTAATCGGCAACAACTTCCGAATTTGCTACCGAACCTGATCACTCGATCGCCTCTCGCAGCAAAGGCAACTTCTCCGGGCAATGTGTGTGGAGATGGAACAAACGGTCGAACGAACTTTCCGTCATGTCCGAGCACTATCCAACCTGCTCCCCGGACTTGACTCACTGCCCGGACAATCGATGCGACGAACTCGAGCGTTTGGATCCTCGCATTTGCCCCCAAGACTGTACCATCGAATGTAGGCTGTCCGTTCTTGCATTCTTTCTCGTTTCATTGTTTATCCTTTCGTTTTTTTTTTTTTTTGCTCTTTTTCAGCGGACGTACATTTCGCTCACATGAACAAGGACGGCCACGGGATCAAAAGCGGTTTGGGCACTTGCGCGTGCAACGATATGCTGCAGTGTATTTGCAACGTGAATCATCTTCCTGGCAATAACGAGAATTCCGGGAAGGGCAACAGGGAAGGGAAAGAGAGGAAAGAGGAGAAACCGCGGGAACACGGAAACGAGAGTCTAGTCTCTGGCGCCCGAAAAGGTTGCCGCCTCGATCCTTTATCGATCTACCTTCTAATCGTTTGAATACAACCGATCTCTTTATTTCCCTAGTGTCCCACGGGCCGTGCGGACTTATCTGCATGGTAGGCGTGATCGGAGGCACTTTTCTCATAGCGATAACGATCATCGGTTCGTTCGTCACCTCGAGATACAGGTAAGCCCATCTCCGTTGTCGGAGGAGCAGCTGCAGCGTGTGGAAAATGACAGCTGGTCAAATTCTAGATAACTCGCGAACGAATTCGTTGTCGTCGAATCGATTAATCGGTCGAGAGATATTATAGAATCTGTAGAACTTGTCGTTCGTTGTCAGACTGGCTGGTAAAGGAGCGCGTCGAGAGGGTAAACGAGGAGGAGGAGGAGGAGGAGGAGGCACGGAACGGGGTGACTCGAACCGAGGCGGCATACTGCAATCGGAGTATACGGAACGAGGCGACGGACTGCTGATCGGTTTGGACACTTTCACCGCGGCGAATCATCACCTTCTGCTTCCGAAAAGCTGTCCGGTGAGCAACTCGAATCCCGTGGGTAATCGATAACGCGGGCTAATCGTAACGCGACGGTCTCGTTAGCCGGATCCAAAGTGGGAATTTCCGCGGTCGCGGCTGACCATCGAACAAGTACTCGGCGAAGGAGAGTTCGGTCGGGTGTTACGAGCGACGGCCATCGACATCGGAGGTGTTCCCGGGCCTACGACCGTCGCGGTGAAAACTCTTAAGGAGAACGCGTGCGCCTCCGAATTGGCCGACTTGCTCTCCGAGTATCAACTGCTGAAGGAGGCTCAACACCCGAACGTGATCAGACTGCTGGGTGCTTGCACCAGCCCCGGCGCTCCGGTCTATCTCATCATCGAATTCGCGGAATTTGGCTCGCTGCGGTGAGTACTACAGAGACACGCTTATTACCAGAGAAATTACTGAAAGACCGTCTGGAGAATGCACTCGAAATATCTACAATATTAAACGAAATTCCATCGGCGTTCGTCCCGCGAGATGACGGGCATTAATTGAATTCCTCTTGCGTTTCGCGTAAAGAACGCGTAAAGAAAGGAATATAAACGGCGCCACTATTCTCTCGCAGCAATTACTTGAGGCGCAGCCGACATTTGGAATCCGAAGGAAGACCCGGTGGATGCTCCTCGTTGTCCAACGTTGTCACGCCGCGGGACATACTCTCCTTCGCATGGCAAATTAGCAAAGGGATGGCCTATCTCGCCGACATAAAGCTGGTTCACAGAGATCTCGCGGCCAGAAACGTTCTGCTAGCGGCCGACAAGCTCTGCAAGATCTCAGACTTTGGTCTGACGCGCGACGTCTACGAGGACGATGCCTATTTAAAACGCAGCAAAGGACGAGGTACGTCCTTTCGTTGTTGATCCGTTACCTTCGATCCCGCGATATACACGGTATTACACGGTTCTCGTTTCGCAGTCCCGGTTAAATGGATGGCGCCGGAATCTTTGGCGGATCACGTCTACACCAGCAAATCGGACGTGTGGAGTTTCGGCGTTCTCCTATGGGAGCTGGTCACCTTGGGCGCCTCGCCTTATCCCGGGGTGGACGTGCACAATCTTTACAATCTACTTAAAGCCGGCTATCGCATGGAGAGACCGTTGAATTGTTCGCAGCAGCTGTCAGTGAATCCGCCGTCTATCTTATACATAATATATCGTATCATTACACCGTGTTACTTCTGCATACCTATTGAAATTTTATAACCGACAGATACAAATTAATGATATCGTGCTGGCACCAAGAACCCGCCATGAGACCGTCCTTCAAAGAGCTTGCCAGCTATTGGGAGAAAATGTTAGAAGACAGCGCCGAATATTTGGATCTGAATCCGAGAACGGTCGACAATCAGGCCTATTTCGCTTCCCTTCACGCTTTGGACAGTCCGAGCGCAAGCAGTAAGTAACACCTCTCTTTCTTCTCGATCCTCCTCTCCATCAACGATCTCCATCAACGATCTCGTTCCGACAGGTTCCGGTAACGACGCCACGGAGGACGCTGAGATCACTGCCCTGAAAACTGACATTGTCAACTATCTGGAGAAACCCGGGGAATCTTCCGATACGGTGACCAAGTGCGACAAAGTAGACAAACTCCACGCGCTTTGGCAACAACCCATAGGATCTTTTCCCTTCGAGGGGCCGATCAACTTTTACGTAAACAATCGACCATCGACGTATCGCGATCTAAATCATTACGAGAGTCCGATCAAATTACGAAACACCAGCGTAACCAGCAACAGCAACAACGAGAACGATCCGGTGGTAACGACCAACGAACACGGCCAATCCTATATCGACATGGAAGGCAAGAAATCATCCGAAATCGAACCGGAAACTGAGAAGAAAACAGAGCCAGAAACGGAAGAACTCCTCGTCTTCTCGTTTACCGATGCGAACAGTGATAACACCGATCAACCTCGAACTACATAATTAAAACATCAATGAAACGCGAAACACAAAACGCTTCGAGCTCCTTACATTTTCATAATCGAATCGACCAACTTTCCTATATCTTAAACATTCTAGACGCATTGAAAAATTGCAAACTTTTCAATCGAACGTTTAAGCTTCCAGCCCAATCGTTATCATTCACCGCAGAGCTTTCAACGTGTATCGATCACTCATATCTCATCGAGTAGAAAATAGCTACTCGAACAAAAATTCTACGCCGTTGACGAGCAAATGCGTCTCCCTTTCTATTTTGGTACAAACAAACCAGAGCATTCCATTTCATCGCACTAATAATTAGTTACCACTTGTCGTTTATAACGTCAAGCGTTCAAGTACAAATTTAGTTGTATACTTACAGCACCGTCTACTCGCTTAGATACTCTTCCAAAGGGTTGATAGCAATCGTTATCATCGCTTACGGTCGTTAATATGCACAGATGCAAAAAAATATACGCGATGCCTAACACATTTGTACGACACACTTTGACAACAAAAAAAGAGCAACGACTAATGAATTAACAATTGTAAATCGTGTATCGCAATAAACGAAATACACGTACAGTAAAGAGTTGTATACGGTAATAAAAAAATTTATTAAACTAACGCACGTATAGTTTCAAACGTTTACGTATAAAAGAGACTTCCGGAGTGTCATCCGGAAATCACAAGTTTAATACATCGATATTGAACGCACAGCTATCGTCCCTCGACGATTCACGAATACATACTTTTTTACTTTCCGCGTTCTTGCCTAGCAAATTTAATTCGTTGATATTCGTTACTACCATCTGGGATACATTGTCTCGTTCCGGCCAGAACATTTCACTGTTCGGTACTGCCACATTGTTCGAAGTTAAAAGGGTTGCTGAAAAAAAAAAATCAGCATCCGTTCGAGATTGTAACGTGTACGTATTATATAGATGGGTAAACGATTTACCGGTCTCTCCTTCATCTTTGACGAGATTCGAACCTTCGCAAGGTATTTTGTCCTCGGCTAATTTCACGCTATTCAAAAACTCCTCGTCGGACACGGAAGAGACGTATTTCACGCGTGTCATTTTATAAATAATCCTGACAAGACTAGACAATTCCTTCGGCAAAGAAAGCCTCTTCAGGTGCCTAATCTCCTCGGGTACATCGTCCGCTTTACAGTACGGTAGCTGCACGATGTAATAACATTTCTCCATTGCCGATTGATTCTCTTTGATCAGTCTCAACAGATAGCTATCGGTGCTGTTTTGATAAACCGTAGGTTTCGTAGACGGTGGAGAAGTGGCGATAAGAATTGTGTCCGCGCTCCGAAATGCATCGTCGCACCAGCGTTCCGTGTTCTACGACAGTGACGTAATTGAAATTCTCAGGTTAACTGATGTGGCTCGAGAAAAATAAGGGATCGCCGCTATACTGCACCACTAACTTTGTCCGTGGTATCCGTTATGTCGAGAACATATATCATGACATCGATGTTGCACATTCTTAAATACTTGGTTAGCTCGGTCATCGCGTTGCTATGCGAAACATGGCTCGGTGAATATATCAGTAAACATTTTGGTTTTCCACCCCTTTTAAACACTTCTACAAAAACGCACGCGACAAAACTTGTAAATATCACTGAAATCTGTACACGTTTATGTATTATAGAAAAACGTATAAACTTTACCCTTTCTATACAATTTGTAGATGAGATGATAAAGGGCATACAGTAGCACCGGCGGTATCCACACGGTACTGATAATCATAATCAACAGACGACGAGATGGTTCACCTAGAAACACGTCGATCAATTACCGTAATGTATTACGGTTTCGTTGTGTTACGTTTCCGCAGTACGTACTTATAGTAAAATTAGGCGTGGTGCTGTTCGCGCATCCATAATACCCGCATTCCGAGTGCATCGGAGCAACTTTAAAGTAAAATACACCCGCGTCGTCGTCAAAGTTGTACCAAAAATCATGTTTACCCGTTACGTTGAACGTTCTCACGGAGTCGGAAGCGTTCTTTACCAACCAAATTTTATACCACGTGACATTGTACATTTTTGGTAGCGGTTGAATGTGTAGCCAGACGTATCTGTCAAGAATATTCGATACATCCGCGTATACAAATGGTCTGTATTCTTTAATGCTCGCGCCTTCTCCTAGAAAGAGAACCAAACGAACCAGCCAAAATTAAGAACGTTAATTCAACCAATCGAATACCCTCCTCTCGCATACTCACTGATAAACCTGTACAAGGGTTCGTTGAAAATGTATCGTTTGCTATACTTGTCCTTTCCCCTCGTTACAAAATAATCCAATCGATACAATGGATTTTGAAACGTTTCATTGGAAAACTGACAAGAAACATTCAGTTCTTTCGGCGTAGCTTCCGTTTCGTTTCCATAAGGTTTTATACGTTTCCGAACGGAGCTATTTTGGTTGTTCAACATTTGAAAATGGATAACGAACTCTATTTAATAGAAAAAAATTCCATCAATTCGATACAAGACGATTACTCTATTCTACGATCCTTACCGCAAAAGTCAGCATTGGTAACGTTTAAATTGAATGCCACTCGCTTGTACTCGTACGTGTACGCGCTTAAGCTAAACTTTGCTATTTCACCATCCGGCGCGTAGTGACTATAATCTTCGAACGTGAGATCGGTGCAATCTATCGCAAAAGAGTCAAGTGATTTTTTCTACCCGATTCTCAGCGTGTACATTGGACGCTTTGTACGCTTCCTCTCTAAATAACACGTTCGAATATACCTTGGACGTGTTTAGTAAGTGCATCGTACCTTCGTCACCTGGAAGTGGTGTCGACGAACATTGAAAACCAGCTGCAGCGATTCGTTTCGTCTGTCAAAATAACCGTGTATAAACGTAGTACATAATAATGTTGTCCCATTCGAAATAATTCTGATACGCAGTAAATGAGATTAGTAAATGAGAATTGTTAATTACCGCGTTCGGGTAGCAGTCTGAATAACAATACGAAGCCGTTGCGCCTCGGATGAAATGAAGGAGGAGCATAGCAAAGTTGACGAGCCTCCGCATCGTAAGGTTAGCGTCACGAATCATCGAACGGACAATCGGTCGAAAGTTTCATCAGCGTCGACATATTAACGCTACGTCCAACGTGAACAGTTATTCGATTCTTCAACCTTCCGCCGATTAAACATTATCTTCGATGAAAACGATATACTCGAACGTATCGTATGCTACGCGTGTTTACTCTAAATGCGTCGATACCGTGTACACGTACAGTTGGATAGATGGATAAACGCGGTGCGAAAAATATTTCCTCTTCGACGCGCCCTAACGAAGGAAAACGAAAACTCGTATCGCTTTGCTGGTATCGAACGATGGTCGATCAAACGTAAATTTAAGAGCACTCTGATGTTCCGACTTGTGAAGTAAAAAAGAGTGAGATGGATTATACGGATCCTACTCTAGAACCCGTGGCGCCATCTCTCGGAGGAGCGCTGAAACTGCTCGGGAAATAGTTTCAGTTCTCCCCGCAGAGATGGCGCCACGGGTTCTGGAGTAGGGTTGGTATCATCTGTCTCACTCTTTCTTATATATATTTCTCTTTCTTACCCCTAAAGTGGGAAATCACACGACAAATTACAATAAAGCTAATGAAATATACAATAAGTTTCAATAAAACAAATATATTGTAATTTATTGTATAATTCCCCTTTAGAAGTAAGAGAGAGAAAGATACTATAAGAAAGAGTGAGACAGATGATACCGAGTCTGCTATAGAACCCGTGGCGCCATCTCCGCGGGGAGAACTGAAACTAATTCCCGAACAGTTTCAGCGCTCCTCGAACAGATGGCGTTAGTTGTCCCAAGTAGTTTACTTCGCTGTCGGTATCGCTGAGCGACCGGTTTCATCACTTTTTACAGAGATGGCGCCACGGGTTCTACGATAGAGCCTGTATCATCTGTCTCACTCTTTCTTATATAGCTTTCTCTCTCTTACCTCTAAAGCGGAAAATAGAAAAACTTTCCTATTAAAATTACACGATACGTAGTATTTATCATTTATATTTACATACGTTACTTAACAACAATCTTTGTTTCATGTTAATCTATTCTAGAATCAAGTTTTTTAAGTGTTACGCGATTCGTTGCGTCGTCTGGGGGATACGTACAGATAGTTTTATTCGACTTGTATTTTTAGTTTCCAGTTTATTTGTTCATATATAGATACATACATATTTATGTAATTAAGGAAAGAGATGTAAAGAAGAGAGAAAAGAAAGTTCAACGCGGATTCGCATCCGAAACAAAGTGTTTCCGAAGAGGTTGCCAACACTTGTAGTAATCGTGGTCCAGTTTATCGGTAAGATTAGCAGCCCACTCGGTCACCGCCAAGCTATACGACGTTTCGAACATGAAAGCCTGAGTTCCATCGGCGACGCGTTCAGGTTTCAGTTCGCTGTTCGAAGCAGTTTCGAAACAACGCGCATCCGGTCCATGTGGCGTCATAATCGAGTGCAACGTCGCTCCGCCTGGTTGAAAATCTTCCTCTTTAGCTTCGTACCGTCCCTTTATCAGGCCCATGAACTCGCTCATACAATTTCCTGTAGGTTAAATAGACGGATAAAGAGCGGAGGAGAGCGGTGGTGGGGAAGGAAAGGAAAGGAAAGGAAAGGAAAGGAAAGGAAAAAGAGTCGATCGATCGATCGTATAATCGGAGAAAATTGCCAGTTTTCACCGGTATCTCGGTTAGACGATTTTAAAAAGCGGTCTAGCATAGCAGAAGCAAATAGGAACGCGACTCACTGAACGGACGGTCCTTTTTAAAACGGGAAGAAGCAAAAGACGAAATATATCGTAGATCGCAGATGTTTCGCTTGATCGGCGCAGTCGCTCTCGAGATCGAGATTTCTCCACCGCACAGGACTAGGCTATGGGACTTTCTATAGGCATTTTCTATACTTACGATGATAATAAGGAGGCCGGAAGGTGTGCTCTTGTACGGACCATCGGGGTGGGAATATGACAAAATCGGCAGCCGCTGTGCCAGGCTTCGTCGAGGGGCACGTTAAGACGGTGAATATCGAAGGATCCTACGATGCGAAGAAGGTAACGAAGAAACGGTGCCGTGGTCCGTAGCGGTAAATAGATATATAGAATATCGTATAGATCGACTTACGCAGTGATCGAACGAAACCGCGTTAACGACCATGAACTTGTCGAGATCGTATTTGTACGGGACGTAATTTCCATGCCACGCCACCACGTCGAACGGGCTGTGGTCTTGTTTCGCAACGAACAGCTTACCGTGATACTTGGACACGATCCTGTAATCGATCGGACGATCCTCGTACCAGGCGACCGGCGTTTGAAAATCTCGCGGATTCGCTAGGCCGTTCGCACCTGTTCGAAAGGTTTCCTATTACTACGATACGGATAACGATATCTCGATCGTTTCTATCGTCGTATTTACCTATCGGACCCAATTCGGGCAGTTGGAAATGATCGTCGAACACCTCCAAAATATAGCCGCGGGACGGACCGAAGACCGTTACGTTGAATCGCATGCCTTGCTGAATCACGCATATCTCGTTCGGTTCGCAACGGATCTTGCCAAATTCGGTGGTTATCAGTAGAGCGCCGAGCTGAGGCACTGATCGGTCGAACGCGATAATATAAATACCCAATAATATAATTAAATGCTCGACTCGAGAACGAAGACTCGAACTGATACGAACCGATAAGAAAATCACCGTCGCTGTTGTAAAAAGCCTTGTCCTTCATCGAGGCGTTGCAGAGGTAGACGTGTATCGCGAGCCCGTGGCGCGCGCGAAAGTCACCCGCGCCGCATATCGTCCGCAAACCGTCCACGAAATCGACCTCGGCGGCTTGTCTACCCGGCACCTCGAACGGTTTCCATCTTAGCTGAAACGGACAAGGAAACGGAGAGTGAACAGCGGGAAAACTGGTGTAGTAGCCCGATTCGACGTCGGGGACCGCGCGTACCTGGTTCGGCGTCGGAGTTACAGCGTCCCATTTGTAGTCGAGATTAGACGGGGGATCGATCGGTAGGAACGGTTCGTGAACGACCGACGGTTTCATCCGATACAACCACGAGCGTTTATTCCGAGAACGCGGAGCTGCGTGACATCGATATTCCCTTCTTAGCGGATACCCTCGAGATAACACGAGATTGCTTACTTACCGGTAAACGATGTACCGGATAGCTGTTCCGCGTACAGCCCGTAACCACATTTTTGGGGATTGTTCTGACCGATTGGTAACGAGCCGGGACAACGTTCGTCCTCGCTGGAGAATTCGTTCCCGAATCCCGTTAAATACTGAAACCAGAGAGAGAGACACCGACGACGTTTCAGTATCCCGGCCGAGCTGCTACTTACCACCGTCGTACCTTCAACTCGTCTTTCATCGCGCAACCACTTCGATTCGGCAGCTTCACCTTTTTATAGACGAACCGACGCACCGGTCGTCCTTAAAACTTCCTCGTTATGCAAACTACGTGTTTACGCTTTATATTCCATTGCAAAATACAGGAAGGCGCGGCTCGATAACCGAGTAATCGTCGATTCAAACTTTGAAATTTATCACCTCGTCGCGTGCTCGAGACGAGCCTCCTCCGTGTCTCTCTCTCTCTCTACTTCACTCTACTACCGGTTCTGGGTACTACTTTTTCAACCGAAAGAGGGAGAGAGAGAGAGAGAGAGAGAGATACTCGTGTTCGAGTTATGAGAAATTGACGCAAATACAATCCGGTTTAGAATGAAATGTTAATCGTTCTTACGTCGTATTTCGCTTTTACGCGTTTACTCGGTCCCGAACGAGATTTTGAAATCGCGCGATCGTATTCTGAACGCGGAAATAAGGTGAAAAAAAAAAAAAAAAAAAAAAAAAAAAAAAAATAGGGCGAGCGGGCAAGCGAGCGAGTGTCAGCGGTTTTTACGCGTTGCGCGCCTTTCGCTCGCGAAAACTGGTATTCGCGATCAAAGTCCGATCGCGGACGAAGAAAATGTCAACGTTCGTCCGAGACGAAATCACGGTAGGAATGGTAGCGGCATGGTAACGGAGCGGATTCGCGGAGACACGTTTCGCAAGAAAGAGTAAGAAAAAGGCTCGCCGGAGAATCGTGTTAATTGCGCGTAATTGCCGCGCATAATTAAAAGAAGAGGTGGTGGTGGGGCCGGTTTACAGTTAGGCAAGAGAGAGTAACAGAAGGATTAGGAAGTTGGCTGGTGTCGGACGGTGTAAGGAAACGGTAACTACGGGAGATAGATGCGTCTAGGTATGCGGGTATCCGATGGTTGTGCACAGATCCCCCCACCAACACGAAGTTGGAGCCGGCTCTCGCTCGGAACAGGTGGGCCTCGCTCGCTCGAGTCTCGGTCTGCCGCTTACCGCGCACGGATCGAGTTCGTTGTCCGTCTCTCCGAGATTTGTTCTCTCGCCTTGGGTCGCGCGCGAATCGAACGAAACAAAAAAGGGAACGCGACGAAGGGAGGGGGAGAGAAAGAAGAAAGAAAGAAAGAAAGAAAGAGAGAGAGAGAGATTCGACTAATCCGAAATATATGTATTATAATCTCTCTCTATATATATATATATATATATAAAGCAGCCCATAGCCTCGCCTGGCCTCGCCTCGCCTCGCCTCGCCTCGCCTCGCCTCGCCACGCCGTTAGAGGCTCGAGCGAGCGGTTCACCAGTTTTATTCGTGTTCGCGTTCGCCATCCAGACCAGTGAGAATCGATCGTCCTTATTTTGCATGGGTGTACACGTAAGTGGAGGATGGATCCCATATGGGTCCGGATCCATGAAATGGTAAAAATTAAGTGGGTAAACGCACCGTGCCGTAGGAAAGGAGGGACGACGGGGACCGTACCGATGTCACCGGGAAAATGTCCAGAGATCGTTCCGGTTCGGATTATTCGGAGAATACGAGCGATGCGACGAGCTGCAGCTGTACAACGGGTTCCGGGCTCGACAAGGCTAGTAGCAACAGTAGATTATTCGTAGTAGCGGTAAAGTCGCGGTGAACCGGATAGATCGCGAGAATCATCGGGCCCGCGATCGATCCGATTCGCGGCGACCGCGGTCGAACTAGCGCGCGAGTCACTCTTCCGGAAGAGCGTGCGAGAGGTATGCGGGAAACGGCACGGCGCGGTACGGCCAAGCGACCAGCTACGCGATAATGGGAACGAACGATCCTGGTGGTGGTTTCAGTGTTCGTTGCGCGGCTGCGGTATGTTTCAAGAACCGTTTTTTCTCCATCCACCTGGCTCGCGTCCCCGCGATGGAATCTACATAAATCCCATGACCGCGTACATCGGCGGCGAGCCCGCGACCAAGCCAAAGGACACGGAATCCTTCTATCTGCACAGTCCCCACGATCTCGTTTACACGAGGATCACGCGGCTGTTCGCCGACACGGACAAGCATCGGCATTTCGAGAAGAAGGACGAACCTCTCACCGGTAAGACCAACTTTTATTTTACATTTTCCAACCACGCTATCTATCAGAGATACCAATTCCGTTGGGGCTGTTGTTCGCGCGCAGTGAAAGTCGACGTGCACATCAACAATGCCAACAACCCTGCCGATCGACCGGTACGCGAGCCATCCGAGCACACCTACGAGCAAATCTGTTTGCGCCAAGATTGCACCGATACCACCGGATCCGCTCCTCCACCGAGGAAACAGCTCGACAACAACGCGTCCGATCGCAGGTTTAGACTTTTTCTCTCTCTCTCTCTCTCCTTCTTTTTTTGCCCCTTTCTTGATCCCATCGAAATCTATCGGCGATTCATTCGAATTTCAGTCGTTCCCGAAAAACTGATCGCAGATACAGCAGATCGAGCAGCGCGAGCGAATCGTCCAACGTCAGCAGCGAGATTCCATGCTTCTCGTCGAGCGCATCGACCCCGTCCCTATCGAGGAACAGCAGCAACGAACGAACAGCCAAGCATCATGGTACGCAAATTGCGACTCGACGCGATTACATACTTACCTTCTCTAGAACTTCGATTCAAGGTAAATTATACATAGGTGTACAACCGTATACTCCTGACGTCTGGCGATCTCTACGATTTACAGAGAAAAAGGATCCTACGACCAGTTCGTCGCAAGTAGAAAGCGAAAAGGAAATGAAACCGGTCAACGGCGCAGCTAGGTAAGTAGGCCGAGCGCGATAACCGACCGCGCGCGACGCGGCTCCGGAAAAATCTCCGTACAAAACGAGGACCGAATCTCGTTATATTCTATCGTCTCCGTTCCTATCGTTCTTCCGTCGTCTTGAAAAAGCTTCAGCTTCGCGAAACCACCGCCGCCGCCACCGCCGCCCCCACCGCCGGACAAGGAAGACGTGCTGGTTCTCTTGGTCAACGCCAAACAGACCAACGCCGATTCTACCACGGTCAGGGATGAGAAGAGGGACCTATCCGAAGAGAGAGAAACGAACCGGAACGGAAAAAGGGAGAACGCGTCTCTCGCACCTTCGAAAGGTGAGCGTTCCATCGATAAGCGTAACCGACTACTTCCATGGATAGACGGTAAAACGTCGATCGAGCGTGATAAGAAATAAGATTACACTTAGTAGACCATGGCGATCATCGGGCATATAATACACTTACCTAGATTTCACTTGCCCGAGACGGTTGCTCGCTACCGATTCGTTATCCCTACCCTCCCCCCCACGTTTCTGTTTCGGAACAGCGACCAACAAGTCCGACGTATCCTGCGGCGAGCATCAACAGCCGGAAGTACCTCCTGCCAGTCCACCGGCGGACACCGAGGAAATTAAGACCAGCCAAACGTACCATCTGGTGAACAAACATATGGTGCTGCCGTTCATACCGCCCAAGTTCGCGAACGCGGACTCGAACACGCTCCTGAAACCGTCCGAGTACCTAAAGAGCATCTGCAAGGGCTCCGCGAAGAACAGCCTGTCGAAAGCGAGGTCGGTGGACAACTTGGACATACAGAGCAGAGGTGGCGATCGACGGGAACTCTGTTCCAGACCGAGAGGGGAACAAAATCCAGAGGAGGAGGAGGAAGAGGAGGAGGAGGAGGAGGAGGAGGAGGAGGAGGAGGACGAGCTCGACGGGCTCGCCGTAGGGGAGGGGACGGTCGACGTCGAGCCGGCGGGAGGGGAATCGACGAAAAACGCAGCGGAACGGCCGGTGACCGCGGAGAGGAAAGGTCCGGCCGCGGGACCTCCGCCGCCGCCGTTGTCGCCGCTTCAAAAATTACGCCGAACCGGAGAGGAGTGCGAATCACCGAAAACCACCACCGCCCAGCCGCTCGCGACCATCAGCATCCAAGATCTGACCAGTATCCAACTGCGGAAGACCACCACCACCGGAGGACCCGCGAAGATGAACGCGACCAAATCGTTCTCCGCGCCCCCGCCGCGCAGCGTGTCCATGACCAACGGTACGTATGCTAAACCCTTAAGCGTTAGTTCGCGCAACTACTCCTTACTCCTTTCTTTCCTCGCGATTAGTTTCAGAATCGTTCTTCGTCCAGAAAACCGATTTGATCGCTGAACTGAAAAGGACCAAGGACATTCCCGGGATCAAGAAGCTGAAGGTAGAAATGGCGCAGGTGGAGAAAACCCAAGAACAGAACCTGATGTCGGAGATCAGCAAAGCGTTCAACGTGTCGAACTTTGTCGATCAGGTAAGCGAGAGGAACGCAATTATCGCGCATAATCGACCTCGGTCCTCCGTAAAGATTCCAGAGAAGGACAGTTCCGGGAACGTGATTCCGATATGGAAGCGACAGATGCTCGCGCGAAAAGCCGCCGAACGAGCCAAGAAAGAGCTGGAAGAGCAGATTGCCAGAGAGAACGAGGAGCGACGACAGAAAGCGATTCCTGCTTGGAAGAGGCAGCTTCTCGCCAAGAAGGACAACGAGGAGAAAAGGTGGGTACCACGCGATGCGATAGTGTAATCGTTCTAACCTGTCGCGGGGCTGATATCCTGCCCGCTGACCTGTCGCAGACTGAATCAAGCGCACGCGGCGATGCCAACGATCAAAGTGGATGCAACAACGACGTCGTCGCCTGCTAGGCGGGAGGCGTCCCCGTCACCCTCGACGTCTCTCTCGCCCCAACGACACGAGGAGAAACCGGAAGCCGACGATAAGAAGCACGACGCGAACCCTCCGCCGAATCAGACCGACGGCGGCGGCGGCGGCGGCGGCGGCGGCGGCGACGACGACGACGACAACGCCGCTCAGATCATCCCGTGGCGAGCGCAGCTCAGAAAAACCTCGAGCAAACTCAGCATTTTGGATTAGTAGAGATTTCGCGTTAATTGTACATACATATATAGAGAATCGAGTAAAATTGATACTATTACTTTCGCCCAATTGTACACGTTTCCATCGATCCTTGGCTCCGATTAGAGAAGGTGAGCGCGCGTGCAACCACACTGCAAATAGAAACAGAAGAGTAATATAGCGTACGCGGGTATGCTAAACACGAGCATCGATAGATAGCTGTGGTAACGTAATCGGTGCGCGCTGGCACCCGCGTAAAGTCATCCCGCGGTACAACCGGAGTCTAGTACCGGTGCTACCAGCAACGCGGCGCGTGTTCCTCCGCCAGTGTCTCCTGACCAGTTCTCGACTAATCCCGGCGGCAGGCAACGGTGCCAAAAAATGCCCTCCTCCAACCGGAACTTCCTCGGTAAGAGAATCTGAGAATTACCCTTTATCGAGGTCTCGTTACCCATTAATAATGGCTTCTACGTACCTCGCTTGGGTACCTACGTTTACCCAAAGAGAATGTCCCATGCCTGCCAACGCGCAATTATATAAATAGAGTGGCCGGAAACGAGTTCTTCTGGGTGAAGGACAATTTTCAAACGCACCGCGGCGATAGAACCACACCGTCGATGTCGGAATATTAACCGCGAAGGTCGCGCGATCCCGATCATCATTCGCGATATATAATATCTTTCGTATGCTTTCAGACTGGCTAACGTGCGGACGGGTGTTAAACGTAATGGTGATCCTTGGTTTCATGTTAAACTATATGCTACGCGTCAACTTGACGATCGCCATCGTGTCGATGGTCGTACCGAGTAACGAGAGTGCGCACTCGAACGACCGCGGCACCGATCAAACCGGGTGTTACGACCGCGAGACCGTCACGTTCGACACGAACGAAACGCTCGTCGCTTCCGTGACGCCTTCCTCCCGGTACCCGTCTAAAACCGTACGTTCCACATCGATCATTACCGATCCGGATATTACGGTTCCTATTACGATTCCCTTCGTTTTGTTTCGCTGATCCCTTAGGAAACGTTCGGTCGAGCGAGGTATCCCTGGAACGAGTACCAGGTGAATCTCGTTCTGGGAAGCTTCTTTTGGGGCTACGTGTGCACCGAATTGCCAGGTGGACGACTCGCGGAAATAGTAGGACCGAAAAGAGTGTTCGGATACAGTATGTTAGTAGGGAGCGTTATTACGTTTCTCACACCGTTCACCGCGTCCTACGGGTACGTTGCGGTCGCCGCCTTAAGATTACTCCTCGGACTCATGCTGGTGGGTTTCTCTGCTATCAAATTCGATCGACCAGTCATCGTATTGTACTTCGCGTTCGTCCCTAGGGTGCCACTTGGCCCGCGATCCAACCGATGACCGCGCGATGGATACCGCCAACGGAACGTAGCAAATTTGTCTCCAATATGATGGGTACGTTTGCGAGCATGGCTACGCCGATTCGAAGCAAGATCGAAACCCTTCCTCACCTCACCCTCACGTTTCAGCCTCGTCGCTCGGCGCGGCGGTCACGATGCCGCTTTCCGGGTTTCTCATCGCTTCTCTCGGATGGGAGTCCGTCTTCTACGTAACTGGGACGATCGGGCTCGTCTGGAGTCTAGCCTGGTTCCTCCTCGTATTCGATTCCCCTGCCCAACATCCGAGAATCTCCATCGAGGAACGTCGATACATCGAGAACTCGATCGGGTCTACCTCCACCTCGAAGGTACTCTATATATCCGTTTAATACCCGAACGACGAACGACGTTCCGTTATCTTTCTTGTTCGTAGCGACTACCCGTTCCGTGGAAATCCATCTTTCTCTCGACACCTGTTTGGTCTATCGTCGTCACTCACGGATGCAACGTATTCGGCTATTTCACCGTCGTCAATCAATTACCGACCTACATGAAGTACATCTTAAATTTTAACATCAAACAGGTTCGTCCTCTTCGCGTACAACTTCTCTCTGGCCAAATCGATCGCGTGTAGCCGTTTATTCGAACGCGTTCCTTTTTCTTTCTCCGCAGAATGGAATCCTCTCTTCTTTACCGTATCTTGGCAAATATATATTCGCCGTGACAACGTCCTCGGTGGCCGACTATTTGTTCAAAACGAATAGACTGTCGGTAACGGCTATACGAAAGATTTTCACCACTTTAGGTAAGTACCTCTCACTAGGTTTACCACTTTTTAATTCCAATTTACGTTTTTTCTCTTCTTTATTCTTTGCTTCGCACGCGCAGCCGTGTCAACTCCAGGATTGTTAATGATCGTTGAAGCAAATTATGGATGTGACCGTGCTACATCCGTCTCGATTTTTACGATTGCTCTGACAATCAATGGTGCGGTGACGGCAGGCTACTTGGGAAACGGTTTGGATATTGCCCCCAATTTCGCAGGAACTATTTTCGGCATAACGAACACGTTCGGTTCGTTGGCTGGATTTCTAAGTAGTTACATGGTCGGCTCGTTAACGTACAAAAACCAGACTTACGCTCGATGGAGCATCATCTTTTGGATATTAGCATCGACTTACTGTCTCGGCGCTCTCTCCTTCGCCATTTTTGGTAGCGGCCAGTTGCAAAAGTGGAATAATCCCGAGGAGGAGCAACATCTAAAACAAGAAACGAGCGTAAACGAGCGTACTCTCGCCCCGGAAGAATCTATAGCCCTTAAGGACAAGCCGAGCATCTGATCAAGCGAGCCTCTCGAATGATAACTCTCGGAACAATAGCCCAGCTTCCATTCGAGCCTGATATGTTCAAACTTCTAATCGAGTTCTAATTTCCTTATTCGCCGTAAAATAAGATTGAAAATTTTACTCGAATCCGAACTGGTGGCGACAAGATACAGTCACCCTATATACAATAGACTCCCATTATGAAATCGCGTAACAGGCAATCGCTCGTTATAGGTCGTAGCAGAGCGATTCAACGCGTTATGCGAGATATTTACATTGTACGATTACTGATAGTACGACAAATAAAAGGCACAGGCATACGAAACATAACCACGCTAAACTATAGATATGCGTGTACATAAATCAACGTACATATACTAGGATTGAAGTTTTGCAAGCACTAGTTCATGGAACAAGGCTTGCAAGAAAGATTCTCGACGACGACTCGCAACGTCAGCGTATCCTCCTTACATCGGATCACCACGTAACATGATAAAACATACCTTCGCAATTTCAACCAGATCGGATGCCATGTTTTTCGGTAATCTCAGTGCATGTTTAGAAAGAAACGAATGCGTTTACTTTGTACGATGCTAACTACATCATCGAATGATAATTTGTTACCAACTACTCGCTAGATCGACCAGATAGAGCCACTCACTCTTGGAGAACGCGCACGATACAAGTTTCTGTCGATAAAGCCGAATCAACGCTCCCGTTCGTTGTTACGCGATTACACGTAGTAAAGAAAATGTACGTGTCCCTATTTCCATACACGCGTACATGACGCAAGGAAGAGAGAAACCCAAGATGACGCGAGGAGACACTCGAAAAGTGGATTGACTCGAGTCGAAGGATGAAAGCATAAATGAGAGTATGCCGCGGCGCATCCGCGTCGCGATGACCGGCGTATAGGCGCCGCGCGTTGCGGTGATGCTCGCCGTGACGCGTGGCGCTGCGGCGCTCCGCTGATGTGCCAGGAACACAGCCAGCCGAAGAGGTATTCGTCGCATGCTCTTCCTGCTCTTTTTCCTCTTCCTCTTCCTCTTCCTCTTCTACTTCTTCTCCTTCTTGTTCACATTCCCAGGCACATGTACACCATTTTCGACGCAGACCACTTTAGAACCATATCGCAGCAAAATGATAGTTGCTTATGAGCGGTCATGAATTAATATGCTCTTGTTTCATGTGATTGTTCAAAGATTGTTTGCGGGGGAGCATACCATTCGACGTGTACGATGTCGAAAGAAATACATATCGCTTGTGTAGCATAATCGGTTGCTGCGCGACACGGCACACGAATCCAATCCTAGTTGTATCCAAACGTTATTGGAACTATTAATTCGACTGGTAAATCGATTGGATTAGAGTACACTAATCAAGTCCCATCGATTCTGGTACGGCGCTAACGCGCGCTCTGGTCAGAGATCTGCTAAACAGAAAACTGATGTATCGACGTTTACCATCATATGAATTTCTATACGAAACGTGCTGTTACGGATGACGATCGAGATGCGGAAAATCAATTTTAGTTTTCTCATATTTTTCTATAGGTAAAGATTCGCAAGTTAACCTCTTTTTATACTTCGCATAGAACACTTCGCATAGAAACTGTTGACGAGTGTCGATAGATTAGTGTCCTATTTACCAACACATGCCGCGTCAGAATCGACGAGATTCGAGTGTGCACGCAATTATGCACTTGTAGACAAAATTCTTTCCGAGTACTTGGAAAAATAAAAGAAAACGACGGAAATACGTAGAGAAAAAATTGTTTAGAACCAATCGCCGACAAGTATCGTCGATAACGGTGAGTAGGCAGGCAAACTTCTAAATAATTACTAGAAAATTTGTTTGTATATAGCAAGAATAGGGGACATTTAAAAAGCTACCAAGTAAGTAGTTGTTGGCTAGCTATGTTTGCATAGATGTACAAATATACATATATGTGCGGTGTTCAGTTTAGAATAGAATGCGAAACATCTGCGGACTGCAACACCAAATTCAATCGCTATGTCTGCAAGAACAGGGGATTAGGAGGATAACGAAGATCGTACCGTGGTGATGTTTGCCGCGCGGGACCGCCCGCTCGGCGAACCGTTTATCAGGAACCCAAAAATCTCAACTGGTCGTCGGTCGAGGCAACCAGTTTCTCATCCGGATGCTCTCCTACTCGATTGTGATTAACTAAGGTTTAATCAGCTTTATAAGCTAAACTTCTTTTGGCACGCAACGTGCACGCACGCCAATATGATAATCCGTGGTTATCTTTCCACGCTACTCGATACCCAACAACATTTGACCGCGTTTCCGATCATATGCCCGCGCGTACATACGGACACACACAGCTATGCGCTTGTGTACGCGTTTAATACGATGCATCGTGAATGCAAAAGTATCGCAATCGCGTTTCAAATCGTTTCATTTCCCATAAAACATCAGCTTACGTAGAAGACATCTCTATGCGACACGAGCGACTATCGTCGATCGATGGTCGGACTACCACCGTCTGTTCGTATGCGGTCCTGATCACGGTATTCGCAACGTGTACGTACCTACGACGGAGGGAACGTTTCACGCGAACGCGCAACAACGGATCAATTTCAAGAAAGAAAGTATTCTAAATGAAAGAAGAATCTGAAATATACGGGTGACCGTCGAGGGCAGAGAAATGTAATTAATACAACTGTAGTTGAAAAGCGAACGGTCGCACGCGCGCCGGTTTTTTAGAGAAAGGAACATTGAACGGTGTTTAGCTTTTCCGTCGTTTCTTGGGGGAAAAAACGGAAAACGCGAAAAGAGTCACGAAAAGAGGAGAGAGGAGGAGGGTAAAGAAGGGGAACGGATCGCGTGAAAGCGATCGGTGAAACGTGAGTATTACAGGAGAAGAGGACGGGGTAGGAAGAGACGCGGTGTAACGCAGACGAAGGGAAAAGGAAAGAACGGCACGTATGCGTGGTATGCGGGTGAGAAACACCCGAGGCGGCTGACCAGTCGATCCGCCCACGTTTAAGGCGCGCATCGAACGGAGCGGAGCGGTGCAGAGCAGAGCAGAGCAGAGCAGAGCAAAGAGGACCGGGTCGCACACTCTTCTATTCCAACTTGCCCCGCGGCGCGCCGTGCACGGACGAACGAGCATGGTAAAACGGTTGCCGCATCCTCGTTCGCTTCGAATCTTGCCGGAGCCAGAACACAGAGAGAACCGATTTTCTCGCCGCTCTCTGGCTACCACGATCATTCGAGGAACTCGAAATTGTACGCCCCCGCGGGCACACGCCGTCGTCACGCGAGATTCCCTCCCTTGCCTTGGCCAGAAAATAAACACGCTCGTCGCCGAACCAGCTTGTTCTCGGCTCCGTCGTTTCTTAAATAATCAATTTTTATCGTTCTCAGTGCCAAAAAAACTGCGAAAGGAGTAACAGCGCGATGCAATCCACTTCATCATCGATGACAATGGACTATACGCATTATGTAAAGCAAGTATACGATGCTCGCGTGTTCGGGCACCTTCCGGTTTTCAACCGTCTATCCACCTGTCGAACATCCGCTTGTCTTTGAACTTTCTGGCTCGGTCGAAATTTGCACCTGACACAGTCGCACCTCGAAACAACGGGCCTCCTTGCGCTTCGTTACACGGATCGGTTAACGATAAACCGTCGCGAGCGTTTCGTCGATTCTCTTGCCTACGCGTTAACATCGCTTGCTCCTCGAACAAATTCGTTCTCTGTTTTTTCGCTTCGCTTTCAACCGTTCACCTGTGAAGACATTCTATCACAGAAACGAGATCAATTTCGCGTTCCAGCAACACCTGACACGCGGCTCGAGTACGAGAACAGGTCGTTTACTCGAGGCAGCGACTCCTGTCTCTTCTCTTCGCGATCACCTGCCCTTTCAGCGTATGCAATTTTAAAGCGCCTCCCGTTCACAGCGCACCTTTCTTATTCATCGCACCGAGAAAAAAACAAAAAGAAACGATAAATTCATCGGCCACGAGCGCGCCCCAACGAACATACATACATACAACACGGCCCGTTTGACTCTGAAACCAATTAAGACTTCCGATAACGTCCACCGCACATCTGCGCTCAACAAACCCTTCCTTCTCCGCACCGCGAACGTTTCCCGTTACGACAAGAAAAATTCGCGCGTTCTCCGTTCAGTGCGCGACAAACCATATCGCACGAACCAGTCGGAAAGGGAACCTCGTAGTAGATAGTATAATGAAACGAGCGACACGGGTGCCTTGGACTGAAAGGCAAGAGAACAAAACACTGCTTCGCACGATACATTCTATTGCGCTTACGTAGGTACGCGTAAATGTAATAAATACTTTGGGGCTTTAACATTCGAGCATTTTGCCAAATTAGGCAGGATTCCAGATGATGCCAGATTGTAAAATTAGAAAAAAAACGAGAGAGAGGGAAAGAGGTCGGATCGATCGATGGAAAGAATGGACCTCCGCCGTTCTAGCGACGCGATCCGACCAACTGCTCGAGTACACGTACTCGTACGTAACAAGAATCGCGCAGTCACGGTGGCACCAGTCGCACCGGTAGTAACTTTATATCGATTCACAGTTCACTCGGCTGTTGCAGCTCCGTCGGGAGATACACGGGTGCCCAGTTAACCGAGCACCGATGTATTTATACGACGCTGCCGAGGTACATCTGTTTCCATCCTAGCACGTGTCGGCCACGAAATTAGAACGGTTGGAAGAAGATGGGGAAAAGGAGGCGAAACGAGACGAGCCGAAACGAGCCGAATCGAGCCTAGAATGGAAACCTGGAAATCTTCCCATCTCCGGATAATTAGATATCGCTCGACCTATCGCTCGACTCCATCCCATTTGTATGCATGTTCATTTCCGCGTACGTACCTTTGTAATCGTATCACGCGTATACGCGATATCTTTTTGAGCAACACGCGGCGCCAGATGTCGCGCCTCGTAATAATCCTTCGCGAGCGGAGCACCGTTTTACACGCCGACTGTGAGAAACGAGGCGCGACTCGGCGAGAATCGGCGGGAATCGGTGAGAACGCAGCTCCTTGGCTTCGCATCGATCGATCGTATCGTCTCGCGTCGCGTGTCCCGTGGTAGATACCTTTTTCTTCGGTAATTCCTTCCGCTCGCTGAACGGGGTTGAAACGGGGGTTGAACGACGACACGTACAGAACCGAGCCGAGGCTTCGAATCGACGAGACTCGCCAGTCTGGCCGAAGGTGCGTGCAAAACGTCGGACAATTACGCGGACAGAACCGCAGGTAGAAGATTGGCCTGTTCTCGGAAAGCGAAGGTAGCATCGGTTACGGTTGCAACGGGAACAATAGCTTTGCCGGGCGTATTTTGGATATCGGTGTCACCGTACACAATTCCATTTTTCTTTTACCGGCTAGGTCATCGAACCTAGCCGGCGCTGCTGCCTACCGGTATCGCGTACCTATTTCGATAAGTTATAATATTTCATATTATCCGCGTTGTACGTATCTATTAGGCAGAAACCAATGCGCTGCTTCGATCCCCGATCTCCCACCGCGTGATAGAGACGCGATCCTTTCGATAACACGGGCCCAACGCCGGGGAAGTTACGGGGAACAACGTTATAGGAAATAGGAATAGGAATGTCTCGGCAGGTGAGAGGGGCCTATAATGGTTTCGGCTTTCCGTACCGAGTCGAGCAGTAGTAAATCAGATCTGCGCCAAGCAGCACTTCTCGCAGCAACCGCGGGCTTGGCATTCGTAAATTTTCACCGACGAACAATACGGTCTTGATGCGACAGGGGGCCGTAAAGGGTCGACTCTCGCCGAGCTTTGTAACCGATACCCTAAACCTATTCGCATTTTCTACTTACACCTGTCGGACTCCTCGGTCGGAATCCTGACCACCTATCCTGACCGACACCAATTCCCCGGAGCATCGAAACTTTTACAACCCTGGAAAACGAGAGGCGACCCCTCTACCACTGTTGCAAGCGTACATACTTTCGTCACGGTTACGAGAAACAAGGCCAACGTAACGCTTGGCGGTTCGAAGAAATTTCCGACTAAACGAACCTCTCGAGTCACGTGTCAAATATCGAAGGGAAATATAGACGAGGGCGAACGACTCGAGATTGCGAGCGTAGAACGCAGAACGATGATCGCGATAGGTACGGTGAATGGTGGCGACGGAGGGTGCGAGCGTCGGGTGTGTCGGCGCGGCAGAGGGTAGAGAAATAAAGGCAATGAATGATGCCGTGCGGCAGGTGCATCGTAGAGTGTTTAACGAGTGGTCCGCTCCCAGACTCCGGTGCACCTGTAAACGGTTGGACGGAACGAATCGACTCCTAACAGGACTCGTCTCCCAGTTGTTCTCGCGACCTCGCGTTTTCATCGTTCAAATATGCTGAGAATTTCCGTACACCCCGTAGCAGCTACCATACGCGTGCATAGTTGTCGCGTGCATACATATGTAAGTATATAATTGGCGCGCGATATTTCAAGGATCGTAAGTCAGGAAGCTGGAACCCTCGAGCTTCGAGAACGAACGTGAGAAATAAACGATGCCGTATACAAGCACGAGATGAAATACGATCGCGGCACGGCTGTGCTCGGAGAAAAGCCGCTTAAGAATGCTCTTAGCCCAGCTCTGCCTCTTCCTACTCTCTCCCTACTTCGCGCTCTCTCTCTCTCTCTCTCTCTCTCTCCCTCACTCCTTTTTTTGCTTATACCATACCTCTACCTCTCTCGTCCCGTGTTCTCGATCGACCCACCTGTTGAGCTCCGGTGAGGTGCGTCCTCCTCGTAGTCGTTGCCGTTGCCGCTGCCGTCTCCGTCGCCGCTGCCGGCCGCCGTCACCGTCGCCACCGCCACCGCCACCGCCACCGCCAGCGCCGTCGCCGTCGCCGTCGCCGGCGCCACCACGGCATACCTTCTACGCTTTCTGTGTCGACATCGATACACCAAACCCCCTTTCAATCAAATCGCGAAAAATCGTTACCTCCTTCGAATCTCTGCGACTTGAACGTTACACTATGAAACTCATTCTAAGATACGATAACGTTGACCAAATATAGATATAGCTAAATACAAAATACGGTATTACGGAATCGCGGAAAGGTAAGAGGAAAAGAAAGATGTTTTCTCACGGTTCTCCGTGATGTTAATTTAATGGTAAAAAAACACCTCGGCTCGGAGTAAAACGAACATGGAATATCATCGAGAAAATCAATAGACGCGGACCGTCCATATCGTTATTCCTCCATGGAACCGAACGGAACAAAGAATGATTCGTATTTTCATAATCAACCGACGTACGTCCCAGAGCGATACCGAGGTTCCGTCTGCTCCATTATCGTGTACGTGTAGCTATGCAACCAGCGTGGGAGCGTTCGCCGATTTCTCTTCGAGTTTCAACGGCTACAAATTACTGGTATAAACTTTTAATGCCGCTTTCTTAGGGGGCCTTCCGTCCTCGGAAGCACGTGTACGCCTTCTCGAATTCCAGGGATAAACGAAAACGTTTGAATACCGGCTGCGAACAGATTCGTCGAACATGCGCCTCGCCAAGCTACGATGTAGGGAGAAAATTAACCGTGATTTTGATTAACGTTTCCCCGGCAAAGTATCACCCACTGTTTGCCGCGTGTAATCGACGCGCAAGGGGATGTGGAACTTAGAAGGAGAAGAAAGTGGAATTCGCCGGAAGGAATAGCATCGATGTGTATCACGCGGTAGCAGTCGAATCGAGTCGAACGACGAGTCATCGACTGGCCCAAAGACTCGTCGTCCTTTTTGACAACAGCAGGTGCGAAGAACCACGCGATCCACGCGAAATGATTCGCCGGTTCGCTACAGCCGAAATGATCGCCACCTGTCTCTAGGTAGATGCGTATGTATGTACTTACGATGTATAGTTAACTCTAACCACGGTCCACGATGGATCGACCGTAATCGGGTCTAGCGACCGTACTCGTCCCAAACTTGATTCGAATTTTTCTTTCTTCCTTTCCTTCTTTATTCATATACCATATATTGTAAAAGTATGTAACGTATCTCGAATCCCTTCCACGTACATCTACTTTGACGTACCTGCCGATACATTGCACATATCTACATACGTGCATACGTATCGATTCTTGTACGTATCTGTACGTGCAAATAGGCGCGGTTCGTTCCCCTCCTATCCCTAGATACGATGATCGAAATAGACCGTCGTTCGCTTCGAAAGACAGAAGGCGAACTAATGGTTAACTCGTGTTATCGTGGTACCGTCTGCTTCGCAACCGGACTAATCGCCACCAGGGCGATGCTGTCATATTTCAATAACTAGGAAATTTCACGAACGAGTCTCTCTCTTCTAACCGAGCCTAGCGAGCTCTTCGAAAGATAACCAAGTCAGCCAAGGGAATCGAAGATAAAGAAGAAAGAGTTGAGACTCCTGTGCATATGTATCGTATAAATAAATAGAGTCGCGACCGCACACACGCATAGAGAAGAACGTAGGGAAGAGAAAGGACATATGGCAAAGCTTTAATAATTGAAGCTGACACTGGCGCAGATGCGAACGCAGCCGCATAGTTGGCGCGCGCGCACCCATCAAATATTTAGAGATTATACGGTAGGCACATATTGCTACGACATCGTTTGTTCATTTCCCCGTTAACGCGTGTCGGCAGAACGTGGATCGTACGCGAGCGATTAATTGCATCGCGAAGAATCGTAGAGGGATTTTTAGCGCGTAATTAGCGCGACACACGCGCGCGCACACACACACACACGGGTTATAAGTATAGAACAACTTGGGTTCGAACGAACAAACGCAAAAGAATCGAGAAGAAGCGAGGGATAAGATTTATTAGAGAACGTCGCGCGACTGGCGACCAAGAGGCAACGGCAGGTGCGTATGCCGCTACTTACGACAGTGGGGATACTGACAAATCGCAACGCCCTGGGAAAAGAGAAGACCCTTGCCAAACTCGCTCGACAGGTTACTACCGCGTATATAGAGAGCCGCGCGAAACCCCGATCGGTCTCAAGAACAGCAGTCGGCTCTGCGATATTCCTTTTCCAATTTTAATTCGCGGTCCGTCCGATACGATTCCAGGGAGGAGATTTCGCCTCGTGCTCGCGAGAACAAACGGTTATCTTACAAGTCGGAAAATAGAGGAAAGGGGACGGGATTGACGGCGAATCGGGTTGCAAGGCCGGCGGTCGATGCCCTTGGGAATTTCCTTGCCCTCTTTCGTCCCATCTGGCCGACACACGCGTCCTGACAAATCAGACAGCCTGCCCGTTCGCCTTTTCCCTTTAATACCCTTAACTTGACACGCACCCCTATCCGCGCATATGTTTCGCAGCTACATCGCTACACGTATAACGTTATGCCACGCTGACTACAACAGACTACAACATCTTTCGTATCAGCTGGCGAACGTTTTTTTCTATTTTCTTTTTTTAATCGAGCAATAGACATGTTTTTCCTATGCAAATCTCTGCCGTTCCGTCGATCAGAGACGAGTCTACTCGCATCAATCGAATCCGATGCATTTCGTCCTACAATGTTAAATAATGAGAGAAACGCTGCATCATTGCGCCTACATACGTCTGCCTGTATACGTACACATGATTGGGTTCACGCACGCAGTTGGGGAGCATACGTAGCAACGTCACGGGTAATCCCGAAAGATCCCGGGACCAGAGGGCAGAACGATTTGCGGGGATCTCTTCGATTAGATATCGAAAAAGAGAACTATTATCGCTCTTGTCTGGCGCATCTCGAAGGTGCGTGCTGCGAAGAAATTGGAGGTTCAGCACTACGATGGTCGATAGCGGCGGTTAATTCGACCGCGTAACACGGCGACATCGGTGTTACGACGGCGTTACGGCGGATGGTTAACTCGAAGTCGAGTTGAGAACGATGTTTCAGAGGTTTGCACCACGGGAACGGACGTTGGAAAAGGGAAAAGGTCCGTAGAAGGAACCGAGCTAGAGTGGACGAGAAGAGAGGAAAGAGCGAGGAGAAACGAGAGCCAAGCGGCGGAGGCGCGGCGAGAGGAGGAGAGGAGAGATGAAGCGAGGAAGAAAGATGGTCGGTGCGCGCGGAGAAGCCGAGTCAAACTCTCGGCCGTCTGGCGCCGTTCTGTCGGCCCCTGCTGCCTCTTGCCGCCAACAATACGCGCCGCGCACCTCTTCGCCGTTCGTTTCGCCTGCGCCGCCGTCGTCACCAACGTCAACGCCAACACCACCACGATCTCACCCGCCAACGCTACACCGTCGGCAACGACAATGCCACTCACGTACAGTATTCTCTCTCTCTCTCTCTCTCTCTCTCTCTCTCTCTCTCTGCCAAGATGCTCAGCCCCCCGTTGAATCGCATATGTACCATGCTCGAAACTCTGATCCGTGTCGCGCGATCCGATCGAGTTTCCGTGCGCGGAGAGTCTTCTGCTTATTCGACTCTCAGGCGCCTCGGACGCAATGGTATCGGGGACTTAACGCCGGTGTACGTACACGTGCGCGCGTGTGCGTCCCCGCGCACGGTACATTCTCGGTCGGGGCAGTAGTGCCGAGACTGGAAAAAGAAACAACGTCACTGGAGTTTGTAGTAGTGATCGTATCCGCAGAACCGACGACATCGACACTGGTGGTGGCGCATAGCGACGATGGTAGTGGTGGTAGAGTTGGAGCGGGTAGGCAGGCCAGTTGGGACTCCCTCGCACGCGTATACACGATCAGAGAGACCCGTCGAACGCACGAGGCGAGTCAGTACGTCGTCGACCGCGATCGAGGAAAGGTGTTTTGCGATTTCTCGATCGTTTCGTTTCGTTTCGTTTCGTTTCGTTTCGTTCCGTTCTCCGATTTCTACGCGAATTGATTTTCGCGCGATCGTCTTTGGCATTCTTTCCTTTCTTTCTGTCTTTCTTCCTTTCGTGTGAGGTTACACTTTCTTCGATTGCACACCGTAACGATGGAATACACGAAAAGATGAAACGTAGAGGTGCGCTGTAAGAAAAAAAGTGATATGTAAAAAATAACAAGGAAAAGAAGAAGGGGAGGAAAAGAAATCGCGAAACGTGGTACGCGATTACCGGCAATACGTAAACCTCTATTCGGTACACGTGTTCGTGAGATCCATACCAGGAAAAGTAGTGCACGTACTAGTATATTGTACTAGTAGGTATGTTGTAATCAAGAAGAGGGAAGAGGACAGTGTTTGACGCGATACTCTTCAAAAGCACATCCCCGTACATCCGTTTCTTCGATCACCGTCCAAACATGACGAGCCATCATCACGTGGTGGAATCCGTATCGGAATTGTCCGCTTTAATGAAAGGTGAATATCCTAGAAAAAATATCTCCGCATGCATTAATAGTTCCGCGAAGTTGTTCGATTCTTCTGTTCTGGATTCGCGCGGTCGAGCAATCGGTTGGTAAGCGAAGAGAATGATGAACGTTGGCGCAATACGAACGTCCTCGTCCAGTCGATTGATAGTCCGCCTCTGGTGGGAGTTACGAAGAACGATAATTGTTGTTACGAACGGCGCCAGCCGTCTCCGAGCGAGAGATCCGGCTGGTTCAGCAATACGAAGTCATGCGGCTCCGAAACAGAGGGACGCAAAGTCCGCTACTCTTTACGACGAAGCGGGGGAGACTCGTATATAGTCTCCGAGCAATTGGCAGAGCGAGCGAGAAAGAGGGAACGCGATCCGGCGGGACGATAAGCTGGTGGAAGGGAGAAGTGACAGTTGATAGAGAAAGAGAAGACGAAAGAGAGATAGGGCGCGGCGGCGCCAGCGTGGGTTGGCATACTACGAACCAGCAGCCAACAGGCGAACCGACCTACACGAAACAAACGACCTCTTGACCAAACTTGAGAACTCGCTGTCTAATCGTTTCTCATTTCACTTTACGCTTCTCCGAACTTTCGTTCCTTCTTCCCATCTTAGATTATTTAACTTCCCTTCCCTTCCCTTCCCTTCCCTTCCCTTTCGTCGATCATGACCGATAATAATTATCGCGGGCAGACGTGTCGCGCGTTTAAGGTAGTGTCACCTTAATAACCCCGGATGATGATGGAAACGATTCGAAACGAACACTTTTTTTTTTTTTAAGATTAAGGATTATCAACGTATAGAAGTTCGATGAGTTCGATGGGAACAAAAGGGTGGTGAATTTCGTCGTCTTTTTCTCGTTAAGGAGGAAAGCCGTTGAAATGGAAGGCAACCCAGAGAGTGGAACCCCTGGTATTAAGATCGTTCCGAGGAACGTGATTACCAGTTAAACCAGATTTTAATAGCAGCCGAGGACTGCCGCGTGTAATCGATATTCTATTGTACAGGTACAAGCACAGGTAGAAAGACAGCGCGGGGCAAAGAAAGGGGAGAGAAAGAGTGCTACGTTAAGCGTCGAACCTTGCCACCCACCTGTGCGCAAAGTCGCACCTGCTACCTGACCCGGAGACCTCTTCCGTCCTAGAACCCGTCCACGTGATCACCGATTTTTCCCTTCTCTATTACATAGCATGCCTCTTCCTATCTCACCTACCTGCATGATCGCGATCATTCACCGTTCTTTCCTACATTGCTTCGAAGCTATGATCGCGTTACGAATTACGACAGATGAACGACATTCGTCATCCTTCTCCTCCTGAACTGATCAACGTTGATTATTTATGTAATCATCGCAAAAGTTGGCTGCCAAGTTGGTTCCCTTCTTCGCCTCCTTTCGGAAGAGTTGCATCGACGCGAACGAACGAACACTAGACTCGACTATTTCTAGCGCGTAAGGTCGCACCGCGGAGGATGAAAACGAGCACTGGTTCCACGGAACGTCGACGCTACGTTCGGCCATGAATTTCGAAACACACCAATGAGATGGAGAGAGCCGTCGGGTGCCGTGCCTGCCATCGGCAGTCTCGTTCAATTGCTTACGTTCGGTTCTCCGTTCGATACGATTCCAATTGAACGTTAATGATGACAACGATCGAAATTCAACGTTAAAGTAGACAACGCGAAAAATAAAGAGGTAACGATAAAGAGGGGAGAAACCGCAAAAGTATCGCGCCCATCGCTACGCTACATCAACTATCTTTTCATACGGCCCTGACGAAAAGATCGCAGCAGTTATTCAGACTGCGGTTAACCGTACAACACCTTCGCGAGAGTTTACACAGATGTCCGCGTGTTATTTCGGTTTGTTTGAACAATTGCCGAACGAGACGACAAAGGTGCGCGATGAAGACAGCGATATTCGCAAGTTATAATTCAAATACACGTGTTTCTCGCCCATCGAGAACAACATCCCTTCGACGAGTTCATCTGCGCGATGAACCTTTCTCGTCGCACTCTCGCGTATTCGTATGCACCTTACGCGGTGTATATAGAATTATTCATCAATTGGGCATTGGATCGTACAGAAAATCTCTGTTTGCTTTCTGTTTCAGTCGACGCGATGGCTGGTTCCGAAAGGGACGCAGGTTTCTGCAGCGGTGGCGACGAGGACGATATTTCCGATCTTCGTTCACCTAGCGCCTCGGAAGACAGTTTAGAGGTACAAGTAACGCCGATATCGTTAAAGAACAAAAGAAAATTGGCTGAGCCACGAAAAATTCAGGAATCAAATTCAGCGCCGTTGAAAAAGCGAAGATTCGAACGAATCGAGGAACAGACCACGCCGGAGGAGGAATCGTCGAGAATGATTCGATCGCCGAGCCCGTTTCGACCGTGGAGCTGTAGTACCGGCAAGAGCGGTGATTCGAAACACTCCTCCTCGATTATGATTACCGAAACCACCGGGGCTGACCAGCCTGACGGTTTTTCCTTATCATCGAACCTACCACCGTCCACGATGCCTGTTGCTTTCAACTACCTCGACCATCGTCAACATCGCCATCGCCGTCACCATCATCACTATCACCACCATCACCACCACCACCACCATCATCATCACGAGCATAACCGTAACGACCGCGACCGCGACCGCGACGACGACGACGACGACGACGACGACGACAACGACGTTCGCGCGGATAACCAGAATGACGACTATGATACCGACGGTGATATTCCGAAACGATACGAGTCGCAAACAACCGCTGAGAATTTCGCTTCCGTTAGGTTACGACAATCGGTCCAAACACGCACGAGTCGAATCGAGGAACGAGAGTTTCCGCCAAAAAAAGTTGATACTGAGACAACGATCGTTTCGGGAGCAACGTTACCCTTACCTACCATACTAACTTCGATAACACACCCAAGATTGCAAGAGGAACCATTGTCGCTCGTTCTCAGAGCCGATATAGCAGCTAGAGTACCTTCGCATCCAGCAGTGAATGGATCGTATTCTATAGAACGTGCAAACGTCTCATCCGCTTCGTCATCCTTGTCGTCTTCGTCATCATCCTCTTCTTCGTCGTCGTCGTCGTCTTCGTCGTCGTCCTCCTCCTCCTCTTCCTCCTCCTCCTCTTCCTCTTCCTGTTCTTCCTCTTCCGCCTCCTCCTCCTCATCCTCATCCTCTTCGTCATCATCATCGTCATCTTATCGTCAAGAGAATCATCGATCCTGCCCGAACGGCGACAACTCTTGTTCAACGACAATGACAACAACTGTAACGATAACAACAACGGTAACCACACCGACAACGACAATGACAAACGTTCAGAGCAGCCAAGTGAGACAGCATTCGACAGCGGGCCAACAAAGAAACTACAAAAATATGACTCGCGAAAGGAGAATAGAAGCGAATGCAAGAGAGAGGACAAGAGTGCACACTATCAGTGCGGCATTCGATACACTAAGACGCGCTATTCCCGCTTACTCGCACAATCAAAAACTATCAAAGTTATCCGTGTTAAGGATCGCGTGCAGTTACATCATGACTCTTGGTAAAATTGTCAATACTCCCGAAGGTGAGCCAACCAATGGCGCTTCGTTAGGAGCCTGTGTAAATCTCGTGTCCAGGACTATACAAACAGAGGGTAAACTTAGAAAGAGAAAAGAAGACTAAACCTCCTTTAATCCTCCTCACCGTGCGCGCAAATATATGTAATTTTAATGTCCCAACAAAGACAGCGTCGTTCTAAAAAAAGATGATCTAAATTATATCGAAAATGATATCGGATAGGTATCCGATGATTCCACTGTTTATAATATGTAAATACCTTTAGGCGATCAACAAACGAGTTCGCAGCCTATTGTCCGTTGTTCCTTTTTCATCTTCCTTTCGTGTTATGCGGATCGTAAATTACAAATTGCTACGCAAAGTAAAACGTTTGCCATGAAAATGTGAGTAAACTTGACTCATGCGAATAGTACGAAAGTTTGGAGTAAGATGTGAAGACTGCAACTTTCCGCGATTCTGAAATGAAATTTACCTGCGTGCGTATGTGCGCGTAAAAGATTAGATTGCAATCAGTCGAATGTAAGGTTCGATTCGCGATAGAACGCGTGAGATGATTGTACCTTTTTATATTATGACAATGAACCCTGCGCGAGTCTCGTACCAACTCGTGTCTCCATCTATCAAAATTCGAATAAATAAAACGATACGACAGACGAACGCAAACGAACGTTTCGATGTTTTTTATTGACAAAAACATATCTAAAACCGTATAACCTAATGCGTACTCGCATGTTCGCGCTCCTGTTAGTTCGACGAGAGTTGACATTAGTCTAGCAAAGAAACATACTTACTACATACTTAGATCGGAACTCTCGATTCGCGATCGATGGTTAGTGGTAACCGGTTAAGGATGGATTCGACGACTTTAATGTCAGTCTGTAAGAAATTGTGTTTCGTTATCAGTCGATAAAGGCGTGCGCGTGTACTACACGACTCACCCGAAACGGAGAATCTTGGATCTTCTAAGCTAGATCGAAATAATAAAACGAACTACAATGTACGCAACTAGAAACACAGCGTGCCAACATTACTCACCGCATACAGAACTCGCATACTTCCGAGGCACGCAGAGAAATTGTACGCGCGCGCGCACCTGCTACAACCAGAAGCAGCTGCATTCCAATCTTTTCACGATCATCGCTTAATTTTTGCCAGTTTTATCAACCGAATAATAATCGGATGTACGCTACTGCTATCCTTGTTTTCCGCATAATGTACGTAGGTAAGTAAAGAACGCGCAAACCGAACGGAACTTTATATAGCGAATAAATTTTCTCCTCTCTCTCTCTCTCTCTCTCTCTCTCTCTCTCTCTCTCTCTCTCTCTCTCTCTCTCTCTCTCTCTCTCAACTATCGATACACCTAGCAGTGCATACCAAGTAGATGGTAATGTAGGTACTCTGTAACGTAACCCGTGCCGACTTCAATCACTATCCATTTCAGCTTCCTACCGAATCTAAGGAAGTCGATCAAACAAAGAACCGTGCACCGGTATACACATTCCGATATACAAATATTACGATACGATGACCATACGATCAAATACTCCCGAGTAATAGTAAATTGTGCACTACGACTATCGTGAAAGTGACACATGTATTGCGATGGATACAAGATCGGACAATCTTTACGCGAGAAAGAAATATTTGCATAGAGAGAAAGAACCGGGAGCTCGGGGCATGATTTAAACGATATATATATATATATATACTCTCGAGTGGGAGGCTGCCAGAACGTTGGCGCCAGCTGACCAGCATCGCGCCGAACGACCTACGCGAACGTCTATGCTACTCGACGCGATCGTTAAAACAATCTCTTCCGATACATTACGCACACGTTTCCCAGTCAATCTGCTCGCTTCCTTCTCTTCTCTTTATTTCTTCTCTACCTGCTTCCAACTCGCTAAACACTATTATCGAGAAAAATTTCAACAGTACGATTATATATGTTCCTCTTCGCGATTCTATATGCTTGACGGCTGGACAACAATATGTATAGAACAACTTATTCGCTATCAACCAAGTAAGTACCTACTTCTATGCTGTTGAGCATGCTATTCAAGTATGTGCTCCTCGTATAGTCGGTGCGAGCGATTTTCTATATAGGATGCGACAGTATGGCGCCAAGCTCTCGCACACAGGCTACTTTTCTCTGCCCTTTCTCACTTGTATGTATGTATATATATATATATATATATATGAACACCGGGTGTTCAAGATGCAATCAGTCGACTAGACATCTCGCGTCACCGGCAAAAAATGACCATAGATACCAGAAGACACTTTTTGTGAACCACGTGACACACGATGCATTTCTTTCGTTCGCATCGGTTCTTCTACGCTTTCCATGTTAGACCAATCCTAACACCGACTCAAATCGTAATTCGTTATTGTCCAACGAGGCCGTGCAATCATTTCGTAAATGCTGCTAATGGATAAATTCGACATTAGCCATTTGGACTTGTTATATACATGTGTAAATATAAGTATATCTACGTTGTATCTCTCTCGCTCTTTCCGAAGGGAATTGTTTGCCTTAGATATCCTTTAATTAAGTAGCATTTACTTACCAACAGATACGGATTTATAAATATAATACAAATATATATATATATATATATATATATATATATATATATATATACCGCTATATTTGAACGTACAGTTATTTAAATATAAGAGACGAATGTCGATCGAAATCACTAAGATCTATTATCGCGGATGCACCCACACAGCAATAAAAATGATTATCGATAATGAATTCAAACTGACGCCCTCTTGTGTTTGCCGTAACATCATCTAAAGAACTGCCAGATGTCGCTACATATCGAGCTCCAGTATATACATACATGTAGCGGCTTGATATTGACCGCGAAACTTCTCTAACAATTTTCTAATATATCTGACAAAATGAGTAAGCCGTTGTATCGTTGATACATAATTCATTATTTGTACGTGTATATTCATATAGATATCTTTCTTTTAGGTTCATCACGAAATTGTAGAACGATCGTACGACGAAAATACTTGTCACAATCAACTGATAAAAGACAGGATACAGGTATTAATAGTTTCTCTCAGCCACTTCCAAGTACAAGCGCAAGCATATCCGAACGAACTTCTTATCGCAGCTCCCAAAACTGCCCCGATCTTATGAATACTTCTGAAGAAAAACACCAACTTGTTAATAAAACGATAAGATATCTACTTGTGTCCGATAGAAGAAAGCAAGCAATTAGCAAAGCTCGTATAATTAAACATGTTTTGGACAGCAGTGGGAAACATTTTCCTTATGTGATGAACAAAGCTAAAAACCTTCTATCAAAGGTACGAAAGATATTCCAGCTTTTGAATGTTTTAATTACATAAGCTCTGGTTAATAGATCTTTGGGTATCAGCTGGTAGAACTTGAGAATAATAAATACATATTGGTCAATGAAATAGAGAACACGTTACCGCACATTCGTCCCAATGCAATAGAAACTAGACAACGAGTACTACTATTCATAGTGCTTGTTCACATTTTTATGCATCAACAATCTTGTACCGAAGGTAATAATGCCATTTGTGAGCTGACGACATTGTTTTCACACGAATGTGTTAATTTCAGATTCATTGTGGGATTTTCTTACAAATTTAGACATACCCTGCTCGGATAACCACTGCCATGCTTATTTTGGTAACGTTAAGCAGTTGATAACAGAGGTAAAAATATTATAAATGGAAAGAAGGAGAGATTAGACGTATTGTAAAAATAAAAATTGTAAATTTAGCACGGACGTGGGTTATCAGATTATGATTCGCTTATTTAGGTATTTGTTGCACAAAAATATCTGGACAAAACGGTAACGGAGAAGAATGATTCAATAGAGATAGACTATAAATGGGGACCTCGTGCAGAATACGAGTTTTCTCGACGTACAGCTCTAGAGTTTGTATCTCGGGTAAGAATGCGTTCTCCTATCAATTTTAAAAGTACACAAACCTTCCAACAATAAACGCGAATTTCGGTTTTTAACAGGTATATCATGGACGTCCAGTAAACAGCTGGCCGTTGCAATACAATGCCTTAACTAGTTAGAAATTGAATGAAATAAATTCAAATAGAATCGAACGAATGTAAATAATAATATATCCTAAATCATTGATTTTGTATAAGATGTACTTCTCGTTAAAGAAAAGAATTAACATGAATTTATAGCAAATCGATCGAATACGAGAAAAATTTGTTCAACCGCCGTCCTTGAAAGCAGCCATAAAACTGCGATGCGAGATTAAAGCATTGTGTGTGCACGTGGTCTTTGAGTTCAGAATCAGGGTCAAAAAGAATTTAAAACGCTTGGTTGCCCTAGTTTAAACGAAATCTAATCGGATTCATATTTCATCCTAACATTCCTACATTGCATAATACGCAAAGATTATTTCAGAAAAGTAAGTAGTAATAGAAAACTAATAAAAAGAGAAATAAAAGGTGAACAACATGAATATTGATTTATTTTCATTCATTCGTTCATTCTCTCTTTCTCTCTCCCCCTCTCATATTCCAGCGAAAAGGTATCATTTCCAATGACGAATGACAGTGGAAACGCGCAGTTACAGTGCAATTAAGGAAAGAATCAGCTGGGCCAGCGAATCTATGTCAAGCCGGGGGCTCTAAAGTAGCACGAAGCTTTACCGAATGCTCAGTATTCGACCGTCCTCCTCGCTAGGTGGTAACCCGGCGCACCGCGCGCATCTTTCTCTTGTTAGCCTGTTTCTCGTACTTTCATTATACAATCTATTCTGGATCACTCGCTATTCTAACGGGACCATTGAATACTATTTCCAATGTATGATACGATCAACTAGACGACTAGCTATGGATTATAGATCGTATAAGTCAGTGTGTTAAAAGACTGAGCTATGATAACGCGATGCAAGAATCGAAACGAAATCGTAAGCCGGCAAGAGGGTAATTGCGGGATAACGCGAAGCGGTATCGTCTACCCGTCTAACTAATCGATAAGGTGTCGAGAAGACACGAAAAATGCTGTACGCCAGATCTGATATGATCGAATTTACATTTTCGCCTGACGTTTCAACGAATTACCAATATCGACGTATTATCGTGCATATACGTTATCTTGAAAATGGGGAACGACGCTAAGGAAAGGAAAGTGATTTCAAATAGTTTCACGTTTCTGGGAAACGAAATAATAAATTATCGAGTATCGTCGACAGAAGAAAAGTGCGATGCATGATTGGTATAACGGGAATAAAGGAAAGTTGTTGTTGTAGTAAGAGACATCGAGCTGGTAAAAATGTTCAACCTCTATCAGAATTTAAACAAAAAAGATGAGGATCATAAAGAACCGGACGTGACCGGGCACGATAGATTCTGGCAAGAACGACCAAAAACCCGCCGGAAACGTCGTGTAGTTAATCGAAGGACTCAAAGTGCAATCGAACTTGATTCCGAAGCAATTGTCTCGGCCCGAGGTACTCTCCGTCGTGGAAGAAGCGCAAGCATCGAAGACGAAGACAGCGATGAGGAAAAGAGCTACCAGTTGACCAATAAAATCGATAATCTAGCCAAAATATTATTCAATCGCGTGTCAGCTGCACGAGGTTGCAAGGAATCTGATATTCGGTACGTCAGATATGTCACAGACCATACCTTTCTCTATTCTCTATTCTCTATTCTCAAAATGATCACTGATCGATACGTTTCTTGTCCTACGATCATTACGATTCCATACTAACCGAGAGCTAATCCGATATTTTGTTTCCTCGAGTATCCTCGACCGATCTCCGAGTAAACAGTACAGTGAAATGTATACATCGTATCATACAGAGTACCGTATCTAATAATCTCGCTATTATACTTGATGCTACTCAAACTTTATCAATGGCGACGGAGACAAGTGATTACGACGTAATAGATCGTCACTACGAATGTACGCAAAATACGCGCGAATCGTACGAAAAACGAATACCAACCGCACAACGTCGACGCAGGTGACAGATCTTTTTAAAGCAATTGCCATTTCTCTATCCTTTTTCCTCTCGATCGATATACGTACGTATGCAAGGGTAAAATTTTCATCGGAAATATTTTAGCACATTGTTCGTATTTTTCGATATATTTTCACGTTACTGGATAAGTTGCACACTGTACACGTATGCGCGAGAGGGAAAAAGTTATTACAATAGTCATGTCATCTGATTAGATGAAGCCTTTGTAATCACAGAGAAAGATGGTTGCTAGCCGATCCAGTTTGCAGACGTTGGTATACGAATTTAATCTGTTATCGGTATTGTTCGAGAAATCGTTCATCATCGGGACAAGGAACAAGTAGTGGTAGTGATTTTTTGAATAACTCAAAGGATACCGGCGATGGGTAACATTTCTTATTTCCCGATTCGATTCTTCATCGGTCTACAGTTGTTTTCCTCAGTAACGTTTCCTCAATAACGCGTTTACGCGCAACTTAAGTCATATTTAAATGGCTGATCAAGCTGATTTGGCATGTGTACTCGAAAATAGAAATGGAAAACACAACTACACGGCGCTAAGTCACGGAGCATCGGTTTGCGAGGATGCCGGTGAATGCATGGAAATGGAGAAAAGGTTCAGGGACCGTGCCTTATCAATCTGCCAGGCCTATATTCGTCGAACACCTCGCTACAGCCTCGTCAAGCAGCTCTATAATCTCGGTAAAAACTCCCTCACCTATCTATCTCCGCCTAAAGAGGCTCTAGTAAAGACTAGAGGAGAATACTCGCAAGCGAACAACAATTTTTATCATTTAACCAACGGATTTATTCGATCGATCTGCTCCAGGCTCTAGGATGGACAAGTACTGGTTCATAGTGAGAGACACTTCTTTAAAAACCGATCGACTGATCACGCTAGCTCCGTTGAGTAGAAATTGCTCGTTGAGCATATCTTCGCTGACGAAGAACATTTTGAACGACTTGTTCTTAGCCTTGCAGCATCCATACGTATGCCCTATATTCGATATCGATTTCCTCGAATTCGATAATCAAAACTACGTGATCGTGGTTCAACCGATCAGTCAAGGTAGTCTGAAAGATTTGATATATGGGGTGAGTACCTTTTCTCGATCTTATCGATTACTTGCATCACTCGATCGAATAATGGTTTCTCTTGGTTAGATCGAAAGAGCTGGCTGGACCGAGGATTGGAGTCAGAAATACGGTTCGCGCGGTAAAGGACTTCCTTTGCCTCAGGTTCAACAAATGGGACGTCAAGTACTGGAGGCACTGGTTTTTTTGAAAGAAAGAGGATTCCCGGTGGTGACTCATTTACATTCAGGCAACGTGCTCGTTCAAAACGGTGTCGCGCGGCTTGCTGGCCTCGAGAACACGCTTCTCGGCTTCACTAGTCGGATACATCCGTTGATCACCTCCCGAATTTCCCAATCCGTCTCAGTCGATATGATATGTTTCGGTAAGTTCCCATTCCGAATCGTCTATCGTTTCGATCGACATATTTTTTTTAATACCAGTCTTCTTTTCTAGGTCACATGCTATTTGAAATGTGTGCAGGTTACGAATTACCAACGGTTAAACCAAATTCCGTACACCTCTCGGATCTTGAAATGTATCCACAAGTACAAATCACGCTCCTTCACTCTCTCTCTCTCTCTCTCTCTCTCTCTCTCTTTCTCTCTCTCTCTATCTCTATCTATCTATCTATCTATCTATCTTTATCTTTCCTATTAGTAGTAATGTAATACTATATGATACTATGTGATATTTATTCATTAAAACAGTTTTGAGAAAGGGAGAGAAAGAGAGCACACAAAATTGGACTCGATTCGATTCAAGACATCAATCGAAATGTAAATATTACAGGTTATCGAGTTGCTGAAATTCATATTCGGAGAAACATCTAGTCGTCACAAGACTATCGAGGAGCTTCTTGTTCACGACTTGTTCAGAAACATCGATCTACGCGAAATGCGAAGTGCTCCCGTTACTGTGCGTACCACGCTATCTAATCGAAAGTTATCCTTTACAAATATAGCATATAGTATAGCTTTTCCTCGCAGATATTTCGTCCAATATTAACGCCGCCCATAATGAACTTACTCGACGGTATTAAACGACAAAATGCTAGTAAAAGGTAATGTAAGCCATATATTATGACGCAATGGAATCATTTTTATCTGTCTGTGTCTAAAGATTGCTAAAGATTCGTTTTGCATGTACAAACAGGCAGAGGTCGCGCTCTATAAGCGATGTCTATTTGACACGCAGATCTTGGTAATGACACGATGGATCCGATTAATCGATTTAACTCTGTGAAAGTTTTTACGGTACAATCTAACATGTCTTTTACGCCTTACAGAATAACACGCGTGGATAGCGCAGACGTCGATACCGCGTCCCGATACAAATCGGATATTGTTTGTAAGGGCTCTTTGCTCGAAGAAATATACAACGAGCTTTCAAATACGGCTGTATAATTCTGGGAACAAAATCTGTTTTGCAGTAACACTTTATCTTTAGTATATTCGTACGTCATTTTAATCTCTATCGTTAGTAGTTATTTCACACAATATTGGTATATGTACGTATGTACGTATGTATGTATGTATGTATGTATGTATGTATGTACGTATGTATACATACGAAAAAAAGAAAAGTCAATAAAATAGAGGAAAAAAAAAAAAAAAAACAACAGCGACAACAAAGGAATATTGAATGATAACTCAAACTTGCGCAATATCTGCGCAAACAGTAGACAAGTGATAAAATATCATTCCATAAGAATCGTACATTCTTTTCACATTTTTCTAATACTTTCAATCATTTTCATCCTAAATCAACGATATACCCGTAACGTAAAATTCGAAATGATAATTATACTCCGTAAAAAATGATTTTACTCTCGTTTCATTGCGTATAGTACATGTTATATATAAACATAAGAAATTGCAGCACGTCGCAGAATCTGTCGGAGAAAAACGATGTTTGCATAGGTTTAAGGTATGTAATCGATTATTTCTAAGAAGAAATTATTTCTGTGTACATAAACGGACATAAGATCGGTAGTAAAAATAGATATTGCTTCTCGATGATCCTTTCTCGTTTAAACGTAGAAATTCACTTAGACGTGTTCATCTTGGCCCTAATTTGGGATGCATTGGTTTCACGCAGACACGCGTATACGAACACGCGAGAGAGCGTGTATCGTTAGAAAATTTTAGTATCAAATAATTTAAATCGGTTTCTCTGCTCGGAGAGAATTTATGACGCACCAGCTTCCAACTCGCTCGCTGGTGTATCTGGTTCTTCGTCGTTGTAAATGTTTTCTGCCATTTGCCATACTTGCATTATATTGTCCTCGGATACCGAACATATGACCCACGGTTCATTCGGATTCCACGAGAAATCACTAATCTTTGCGGTATGTCCACCGTGTATAAACTAATATAAAAGATGGAAATGTGTGTAAATAGACGTCCGAAAGATGACACGAAAATGTGCGTACGTACCAATAACTCGGGTGGCCCATCTTCGGCATCCTCACTGGATTGTTCCTCGCCAATTTTACTCAGATCCCATACGTGTAGACGTCTATCTGTACCGCTACTAGCTAATATCGTCTCGTTATGCGGTGACCATTGAACTTGAAAGATCTCATCTTTGTGAGATTCGAAAGAATGTAATTTCAATTTAAGATTTCTCAAATCCCAAAGCGCCACCGTTTTATCGGCACTACCAGTTGCAAGAATAAATTCCGAGTACGGATTAAAACTCAAGCAATTCACTTCGGCAGTGTGAGCATCAACAGTATGACTCGGTTTGCTGGTATTATTACATCTAACGATGATAGAAAGACAAAGAAAGGATCATTGACAAATAATTGTAACACTATTTACATTTATTTAGAACGATGATGATGATATATATATATATATATATATATATACGTGCATGTAATCACCTTGTGTCCCAGATCATTAACTTTTGATCATCCGCGACAGATCCGAACAAAGATTCGTGCAACAAATGCCAAGCTACGTCTTCAACAACAGCGGTATGTCCAGTGAAAATTGTTTTCGCATCTATAACACGATTTTCTTTAGGGGGAGCATTAATATCCCATAAGCAAATCGTATGATCATCGGATGCGCTAAGCAAGTATCCATTCAGGTTTGGATTCCACGACAGACCGTAACCTTCCTTTTGGTGTCCTCTCAATCTAGATAAAACGAATCAAACTCATCGCTGTGTCGATCGACCGCCAAACGAATACACTCACCTTAAATCAGGTTGACACTCCCCATTAGGATCTGGTTTACTCGGATGTTTAGTATAATCGAAGACGAGAACATCGCTGGACGGTGTTTTGGTTGCGATTACGCATGGATTTTGTGGCATGTATCTTGCTCTATTTACTTCCCCCTCGTGGTTTATCTTTATTTCAATTTCGATCTTTCCACTGACAGAACCGAATCCCCCAAATTCTCCTTTCTCGTTATCATAGTGCGACGCGTCGAACTGAGCATCTTCGTTCGGTAATTGAACACTAGCTATAAGTAAATGATTTTGCTCGTCAGAAGTGTGAGTGCCCAAAATAAGTCTATGCACCGAATAATCCTTTCCCTCCGGTCTGGTCACATCTGGTAACCACTGAGCCGTTAAAGATGGCCATTCCAACGCGTGTGTCATCACCAAGTCGTATAAAAAAGGAGTATTCTTTTTCCATATCTTATATTCTTCGTTAATAACTCTTTCCTCCACAGCGTCATCGAACGTTTCTACAATTAGATAAATTCATTACTAACAGATCTAGTTCTCTAATAATAATATAACCTATGGAAAGTGTATTTTAATCGATGCTTCTCTTTCTTCGACCAAACGAGATGCTTTTTCTTCAGGTTCGATAAATTCAGCAACGGGAGAAATGAAATTAATAAGATTAAGAATCGAATGAAATTAATAAGATAAAACTGTTGTTTACAGTATCCGGAAGAGTAGAGAAAGCGTCGTTCGAAGAAACGCAACCTATCCATCGAAATTCTCGAAAGAAATAAGAAAACTAAAAAGAATAGAAGATAACGACCGTAATTCTTACCACCGTCTTTATCTCCCATTGTTATGTTTCGTTCAATTTCTCTAATAGTACAAGAAATATTAAGAATAACTTTAACCCGCCAAAAGCCGCGAAGCCTAACCGGATTTCATGAATAACGCAACCGTTCATACTATATATACACTATCCAGATACACGTATATACCAACAATATAGGCAGGTTAAACAGTATGCCGAGTTTCCATAGTATGATGGTATGACAATGACAGAAAATTTCTATATTGCATAAAACACAACCGACAACGTACTCTCTTGTATCCGCATCCGCATAGAGAGAGTTTGTGTATCATGTAAATTTCAAATGTCATTTATTGTATAACACTCCTGAAGTTGTATTTATATCGTCTCTGATTTATTTGGAAGAAAAGAAAATTTGTCCAGTGTAAGAAACAAGTGTAGCATGGAAGATATCAATGCTAGAAGAAATGCGAGGAGAAGACGAATTTTGGAAAATTCTGAAAAACGTTTATTAAAAATCACTGGCAGAGACGGTGATAATGAGTTCAAATGTAAATGCGTGTTAATTTTAATAACCGTTAAGGACACGCGTATTTTATTCGCTTTACTAATACCGTTCTATTATTCTAGCTCCAAATGTACATTTTGGTATATCTAGTCAAATGTTCGTCGCTGCGGACATAGAGAAAGAAATTTTATATCCAAATGTAAATGACAAAATATCAGGTAGAACGCACGACGTATCATTTACATGTTTTTTTTATACATTGTAGAAATTAACTTTAATCATTTAAGCATCCAACTTTTAGATGTCGACCCCACTTTAAACCGGATCGTAAAACCATCATCGGCCAGATTAATAACAAACCGTATAAATTACATATTGTTGGCTGTTATCGTTAATATATTACTCGTATTGCAATTGGATTTCTTATTTGGAAAGGTAAAATATTCCAATTTTATTATATATACTTCTCTACTGTATACTCTCTTCTAGACGATCACGATACCATACTTTCCGATAATGCTGGGACGTCTATACAATTATAAGAATGCCCGTGAAATGCAAGAAAATAATCTGCTGTATGCTGCTTTGATTCTATGCAATATCAAACCTGAATTAACTTATCAGTTGAAGAAATTGGTAACAATAATTCATATGATACTTGGGGATCTAGCTTTGTACATTTTTAGTTTTACGCTAATACATTATATACTTCTATTGTTGATGCGTAATACAGACATTCCAATTACTTTAAATATATAATCATTAGTTCTTTTGACGTACAATTTAATTACCATCCAATTCGCTCAACGATCCACTTAACGTTTACAAACGCAAATATTTTGAAAAAAGTAATAAAACACTTTGATTTATATATATTCTTATTGTACACCTTTAACATCTTTATATTTCATTAAAGTTTTATGTCTTACAATATCAGAGTGACCCAAGCGCATCATTTTCATCTCCCACTCGTCTAAATCTTTTCTATACTTTATCATCGACTGCGCAGCCTGAGTAACATACGGTTCTTTTTCTGCTTCTGACAGTGCATTCCAACTTATTGTTGTTGATTTTAACCAGTGCTAATATCCGACACGATAAACGAATGATATTAATCGATGATAAGTTATTAATATCAAATAATGTCAAATCAATTTACTATACCATGAAAGGTGTATCCGGATCTCTTTCACTTTTCTTCGTTGCCATGTAAGACAAAAATGCACTTAACGGCTTTTTCGGTTTTCCAAATACTTCACTTTTCTATTAACAATTACATATATATTTTGAAAATAAGAATAAATAATTTCCATATACAATTTGATACATTGCAGGCACAGTTACCTGTTTATTATTCGCTTGATTATTACTCGCTATATATTCCTTCTTCTTTTCTTCCCATAACTGTTTCTGCTCATCGGTAATAGAATTATTATACTCTTTTAATTCTTTAACGTATACCTCATAATTTCTATTGTATTGTCTTTGAAAATTCTCTTTTTCAATGGGATCTAATTCTGCCCATTCCTTCGATGCTTTCCTCACTATTTCTGTTGATTTTATGTTAGGGTTTTCTTTGATAACCTTGGGTCTAATATGTTTCAGGTATAATAGAAAAACAGTTTCTGGTCTCTTTGGTTTTAATGGGAAGACGGTGTTTCTTATTGACTTTAGCGTCAGTTTCGAGGCATTTCGACAACAACTTAATAGATTACATCTAAAATAGAAATAGATAGAAATATTTTTATATGATAAGTTTTAGAAATCAACTTTCATCTTAAAAAAGTTGTTCAAAATCTAACAAGATAAATAGTATAAATTACTGTACGGATACAATTTCTCTTCTATACTTTTCTATCCTTTCTATACTTGTTTAAAAGTTAACCAAACCGTTTTACCTTGTACTTAACAAGTTCTTCGAGTGCACGAAAAACATAAAGCTTCCGTAACCCGCCATTTTCCACCTAATATTCTAACAACTTTATATTATTCGTATTATCAGTTTTGTTAGGTTAGTCGACTAGGAATCTTAGGAATAGCGAGGCTTCTAAATCATTCTTTCCACGCATGTACGCATGTACGCATGTATTATAGATGGACACGATGTAGTTGTCCAATCAGAGAATTCACTGAATGATGCCATTCGCTGGCATCATTTTTCATTGGCCGATCTTTGATGTTTAATCATGTTTGTATGTATCTTTGGATATTTTAAAACGCGTTTTAAAACGCTCGTTATAAATTTTAAGTTAACCTGAAAAAAACTTTTTATACATTTGTTATATGCTGTAAATTCGGTTTAAAAATCGGTTTTCGAATTCAGATTATTTCTTGGTAAAATTAATTCGATTGTTGGCGATATCAATTCCAAATGTAGTGTTTTTTCATTTTTTAATTAACAAACTGGTTCTACTTTTCCTTTGAAGGAAATCAAATTTTCTATTATGGATGAAGATAAAGTATGTAGTTTAGTTTTTTTTGCGCGCGTGTTACGAGGTACTAAAATATTTATTTTTATATAAAATGGTCTGAATAGTTTTTTAGTATTAGAAATTATTGAATAGATCGTTCTTATAGTTATGTACATTTCTTTACATCGCCTGCCTTTACAGAATTAGTATGATATTATAGAGAAGCTGCTTCGATCTCCTCTACGTCTGGATAGATTCGAATAGAAAGATATTACCATGCTGTTTCTATTATAATTCTGTTATAATCTGTTATCGTAGAAGCATCCGTTGTGCATCACCAAGAATTTATTTATACCACAGATTTGTTCGCCGAGGATTTGATTAATCATTAACATAAATGTTAAGAGCGTTGCGGTGTAAAGGTTGTAACGCTATATGAAATTTATACGTAATCTTTTATTTGTGTCTCTGTTTTAAAATAACAAATAATATCAATACGTAAGCTGCTAATTACAAAGATGCAGTTACATATTAATCCTGGAAATTATTTTCGCCGTTGTGTTTTTTCTTTTTAATAGGTATCCATGGTGAATGCGCTACAAATATGGAAGAAACAGATATTCGATCGATATGCCTGTGAGTATGTTCACGAGTACAAGAATAAGATATACTGAAAGAGAAGCAGATTGTGAGAAAGTGTTGAAACAGATGTAAATATTTTTATATAATATTTTTAAATAAAGTACAGATATTCTTATTGCATCGCATCCATGCCTTGGTGGCTCTTGCTCGCTTAAACTGCCATCATCATCATCATCATCATCATCATCATCATCATCGTCATCGTCATCGTCATCGTCATCGTCATCGTCGTCGTCGTCGTCGTTATTATTATTGCAGTTTAATTTAGTTACGAAATTTTAATTTAAATGTAAAACAATTGATTTTTTAGAATCAACAAAATGTTCAAAATATGCACGATAGATATTGATATATTATTAAAAAACGATGAGTTTGTATTTCGTGTAATTAGTATGGAGAGCTAGAAGGGAACTTACAACTTGTAAATAACGACATAGTAACTACACCATTTCAGTGGAAGCTAGCGATCGGAAATCAAAATTAGAAGAGTAATATCGTTCCATTGAACCACCTATGAATGTGAAATCAATTAATATCGAATGAAATTTTGCAACGGAGACAGGTAAAAAAAGTAACAATTTCCCGATACAGTCTCCGCTCGCAGAACGTAAAGCTGCTACGAGTGATAAAGAAAATATGATTTGCACGCACATTAGCGGTAAAGAAAAGTATTCCTAAACATATTAGTATTATAAACATTTGAAAAGATTCGAATAGTTATAAATCTTTCAAGTATGTTATAGTTTAGAATAAATTACAATTTTTCTTCTTTTTCATTTATAATTATATACACAAGTAAGCTAGTGTGTGTGTAATACACGTGTTTTCTTTAATATGATTCTGTTATATTTATCCAATACAAGTGACTGGTATATATAAACATGATCATAAAAATGATCAAACTTTTATAAAATTTCCTTTCAACTTTAATGCCGTGCAATTGAAAATGATTAAAATAATAACTTTGACTTTTTCGGTCATTTAGACGAAAAAATGATTTTTTATATCAGTTACGTTGCAGCAAGTTTTTCCTGATTTTTACAATGTTATCCGAGCAGGAAAATGATATATTTTTAATTTTTTTTTTGCTTATACGTGTCCTTTCCTTTCCCCGTCTCGCATTCTTTCTTTACCTATGCGAAAGTGCATTACTTGTAAAGAAAAGTTGTACACAGACGCATAATTCAAGTTAAAAAATAAACTGAAAGACTTGATTTAACTCGTACAGATTACACACCGCTAAAGTTATAATGCTGTGACTTGTGTATGGTATTCTTATACTAGTTATTTCTCGACGACAAGCCATCGTTTCATCGTTTCTTTCATTCCGGCACGAATCGAAATTACGTCTAAACAGATTGAAAAGAATTTGTTATCAGAATAATTTCATATTTTTTTATCAGGGGCGCAACAATTAATGTAAGTAATTAACATTTAAGTGTTTTCATGTAGCGTGTTTCATAACGCCTTGGACGTATGTATTGTTCGCTTTGTCTAACAAACACCTAAAAACGACTATGAAATCTTCCGTTAGCTGTTGCTCTTTTAACAAATTGAACTGTTGTTTTCGTCGAACGATCGATGGAATTTATTCTGTAGCACGTTTTACTAGATCGCCTTGGTTAGTTGAATCCAAGAGTTGGATATATCTCTTTCCAATATACTTCGACATAATCTGTATTGCTTTCCTTCAGGTACCACCTTCGCGTAATGATTTTTGCTGTTCCAAAAGCCGTTCCAAGGGAGATGGTCCAGGTCCAAACCATAAAGACTGTTGATTAAGTCGAGCCTTCGTTTGATCTTGGTTCGACATATTACAATTCTGTGAATTAGATTCCCACGTATTATTACTGCTAAACAGGGAATACGTATTTCCTGTGCTCACCGACTGATTCGACTCTAGGTCTGCCTGTAAGCAGAAAACCGTGCAATAACAGTTATTTAATTTACTAACGTTCGGGAAACGTTTATTTACATTTTCAATACCTACTTCTAATGATCTAGAATTTTGGAAATTATTGACAGTGCCAAAATGTTTCGCATGCTGAGAATCCGTTGGATAGTTGTTCGAGGTTCTTAATGGAATTTGAGATAACATGTTTCCAGGATTCGAAGTGTCCTCCCAATTATGATAGTTTTCCATGAGAGAGGTGTCTTCGCCACCTGGCAATTGTATGCCTCTACTATTTGAACCCCAACACGGTACCGAAAGTTGGGAATGCCGAGTGCTGTCCTTCCATAAATTGAAATTTGTAGCCTCGTAATTTTGGAAAAGCGGATAATTACTTGTCACTGATTGTGACTGATTTTTCGATATACCGACGTGATTGGGTAACGAAATTTCGAAAACATCCGAATTTTTCTTATACGCCGATGACGATAATTGTTTCTGTGATATTTGACCGAACGCATTCTGATTAAACTGGTCACTCTGGTTAAAATTGAAAGGAAAACTCGGCGTAGCTGTCGAATGATTCAACGAATTACCGGATACATTCGGCGGTATCATAGGCGGTGTTTGTTGTCTCTGAAGTTTCTTCTGATATGCATTCAAGGTCGAGAAAGTTGGAATATTCGCAATAGTTGGGCTAGTTAAAGTAACTTGATTGTGTAAGGGTATCGCGTTTGGTCTGAGACTAGTTTTCGTAACATTCTGTTGTTGTACGGACAACGTGTGTTGGGGGTTTTGTTGAATGTTCAAGCTGTGATTTTGCTGCAAGGTAATAATATTATTTCCTCCGGTCAGCTGAGAATTGATATTCTGCGAGGCATTCGGTAGAACGTTGTTCGGCTGAGTCGACGATGAGATCCCAAGATTTTGATGCATCAACGAATTTTGGGCCGCTCCATGAGCTTGCGTTCTTTGATGCATAGTAGGCCTAATTTGATTCGACGTATTGTGCAAATTGATACTCTGCGATTGTAAAGATTGCTGTTGCGCCGTGTTTGCGAAATGTCCTTGCATCGGATATGTCGAGAGATTTGAACCAACGTGATTGGTTGCATAATTTTTCGTAAACTGTGGATTTTGCACGTTGAACGTTTGATTCTGATAACAAATCGTTCCTACGCATTGAGATGATATCGGAGTCAGAATTCCAGTAGTTTGCTGTTCTTTTCCAGATGGGTGTTGTGGGTGATTCATTTGGGAGGTTTGCGGGACGGTGTGCTGTAATTTCACCGTTTTCATTTGATTATGACCTGAAACGATTTGATTGTGCACAGTAGCCGTAGCAAAAGGCATCAATGGTAGTCGATTTTGAATGGTAACCGGTGTAGCAGTAGTAGTAGTAGTAGTATTAGTAGTAGTAGTAGTAGTAGTAGTAGTAGCAGTAGCAGTAGCAGTAGCAGTAGCAGTAGCAGTAGCAGTAGCAGTAGCAGTAACAGTAGCAGTGGTAGTAGTAGTAGTAGTAGTAGTAGTAGTAGTAATAGTAGTGGTAGTAGCAGCAGCAGCAGCAGCAGCAGCAGCAGCAGCAGCAGCAGCAGCAGCAGCAGCAGTAGTAGTGGTAGTGGTAGTACTGGTGGTAGTGGTGGTGGTGGTGGTGGTAGTAGTAGTAGTAGTAGCAGTAGTAGCAGTCGTGTTGAAAATATTGTTCGTTTGTTTCGATATTTCTCCAACGACAAGTGATAGATTTTTGTTCCCAATTGGTACGAGACTTTTCGTTGGACTGACCGGTGGAGCGGCCGCTTTATTAATTTTTTTCCCATTTTCCTCTTCCACGTTTAACGGGGAGAGATTCTTAAATGTGACTTGCTTTTGCTCGGTCTCAGCGCGTCTCATTATAGCCTGCATCGCTATATTTTGTCTTGGTTTTCTAGTTGCCGGTAGCGCATTGGTTTCGAAATTGATATTCGACTCGGTAGAAACGAGTGCGGCCGTGTCTTTGCTTCGTTCCAATGAGCCTTGAGGTTTCAGGATGCCTATCCTTTTGTCCAGAACGTGTTCCAACGTATCAACGTCCGCGGAACCTTTACTGCTGGCGGACTCCGATAGAACCGGGCTAGTCGACAGAGCCGATTGTCTCTCTCTATTTAAACTTAATTCCTCCAATTCTTTCATCAATTCGTTACTTAACCCGTTACCTTCGCTTATCGAACTGAATCTGTTCCCACGTTTCTCATCTTCTAACGTAATTGCGATTAACGCGTTACCATTTATTCTACATTGCGCTAAACAATGCCCTAAACGAAGTATGCGTACTGCGCGTAATTTATTGGAAGCATCGATATTATCCTCTAGATCGGTGTTTGTAAATTTTAAGCACTCGAAACTTTTCTCCAATGGTAAAAATCCTTGCAAATCACGATCTTCTGGCAGTGGTACTTTAATATACTGATCGTACGCAAAATCAGCCACGCAGTTCTGCAAAGCGTTCAACAACACACATAGGCTGGGCCAGATCTGAAGCCTCGACGTGAAAGCTAGTTCTTCCAAAACTGTGGGTTTCGTATTAATCCAATCAAGGCACAGTTTTATAGAAGGCAAAGCGAAATACTCGATAATTGAATTTTTAATCGTGTAGACAGGCAACAACAAAGCAGATAAGCTTCCGGCTATGAGATCTAAGATGCAATCACGAGCTACTTTTTCGTCAGACGTTAACTGTTCGTTCTTTAATGACTCCGTAGTAGCGCTACCGATGACAACGGTCGTTGTATGTTCCAAGGCGTACAAATTGATAACGAACATCTGAACGAGCATCCAAGAGGTGAAACTTTCTGTCGCGACCAACGCTGTTAATGTCTCGGTTAATAACTTTGCATACGTAGAAGCGATCTTTAAGTCTCCAAGATTGTGAATAACACCGTGAAGTTTCAAGAAAACCGCTATGTACTCCTGAGATGTTAATTTCGTTTTTCCCTCTATATTGAGGGAGGTATCGTTTAAAGCGGATGACAACGTTTTTGCCAAATTCGTAGTGGCAACTGGGAAAGGATGTTTTACAGCAACTGACCGTGTGTAATGGAATACAGTCGCCAATTTGTTACCACGCGATGCTTCAAGAAGAGCTAACTGATTGTACGGTTGTCCACTGGATGGTGATAATGATACCGCATGCCTGTAGAACAATTCCGCTTGTTTGCTCTCGTTTCTATAACGAGCTATATCTCCTAAATGCACAAGGCAGTATTGGCATGCGTAAAAACACGAAGATTTGTGAGGCACTGATAACTTTTCGATAGCTTTCCATGGCGAGGTACATCCATAAATATAACCCTTCCTAGAAAACATGCGATTACATGATACTTGTTAACACAGCGCGCGTCATCGATCACTGCTAACTGATCCTTTTACCTTCTGAACGGCAAATCTAGATCAAATGCGGTACAAATCTCTTGTAACAACGTTAAATAGAAACCACTAGCTGCCTCCAAACACCAACTGAGCAAGGCTTGAGATTCTCCACGCTTAGGATTTTTTCTATCTTTTGCTTGAGACTGCAGAGTCGCTATGTAGTTTTTAAATCCAAGGTTCCAAAGTTCTTGTTCAACTTTTCTATCTAGCGCGTACTCCAAGTCCAATATCAGAACTTGTTGATATATCTTCTGTAACTGTTGTTGGCATACCCATGCGTCGCTATCGTTTAAAAGGTCTCTACAACGTTGTACTTTATCCTTTAATGGTTCTGCTTTTCTATGGAAAGAACGAGAAAGCAATAAATATTTCGAGTTTTTCATGTTTGTTCGTTCTTAATTCTAAAACTTACTTTAAAGCTTGTACCGCTGCGTTTAGGCCCATATTCTGTCTACCTTCAATTTCCAACGCGAGATATTTTGCCTAGAAAGTGGAAGAATGAAATATATCAAAGCAACCAACTTGAATTACATAAGTTGTTAATAAAATATACATAAATATCTACGTACAAACAACGGTATGCTGTTAATTAGATACCTATTAACATACTTATATTACATACGTATGTACGTATATCTATGATACTTAACGATTAACACAAAAGTATAAAGAGGTATAAAACTTTTTTAATATATTTAACGAAACGTGATATTTCGCGTAGAATTTTTGTAAATCGTATCAATGTAGAAATAAACAATTGCACGAACTTTTGTCTCCTGTAACCTTTTGTTACGGATTACGTGTACATAAGAAATAAAACCCGAATAGCAATGCACATTTGTAAATTGAACGTTTATGGGAAATATTACGATTTAATTGATATACGAAAGTCAATAGACGTGTATTAGGGGTATCAATTATTATAGATAAAGAGTTAGGTTAACTAAGCCCAAATACGATAATCTCGATAAGAAAAAAAAGATGATAAACAATGATAGTAATTTTCAACTATACAGCTACTAAAACTGTACACAACGGCACGAATTGATTGAAATAGAAATTTGTGAAATAAAAAAGGGACTTACTTTCACATATTTACGTTAAACTTAAATTGCACCGCATTACTTCATGATATGTACTTCGTATTAATGAAAAACTGCACCGCCCTCGCGTTAAACATTTACAATTCTTCCAGTGAGAAACGTTAGAATTTCCATAAGTGCAAATAAAGTCGGTAAAAATGTACTATCAAACTACATATGCATGAACGAATCGTGGACAAAAAACTTGTACGCTGAGAGGAAATTTTTAATATTCATGTGTATCATGTTCTCTACAAAGTTATAGGATAAGATTCCGCGATTTCGCGATTCGAAATACCAGGTTAGAATAAACTTTCTGCTGGTTGCGTGAAATAAATTTCTTGAAAATGTTAGCATTCACCTCTACCAAAATTTTCATGGCTCTTCAACGAAAACATAACGGGATAAATAAGTACCGATCGTTTTCTTTAGTATGTACATTTTTTTGCGTATTATACATATATACTATATATTTATTTATTTGTACGCACACACACACGCATACACACACACACGCACACATATACATATACATATGTATATATGTTTGTGTTTGTTTTTTTTTCTTTATTCTCTCTCTCTCTCTCTCTCTAACGTTCAATAAGTCATTATCGCGGTCAATTTTATCAAATGCATGCAGAAATGACCAATGTGCGTACTACACACTAGTGACAATAATGTATCACAGTGTCCGAATAATATTTCGTTTACACAAACTTTGTTACATTTTAGAATTGTTCGGTTTTTCTCGATGAACGAAAAAGCAGAGAAATTGAGGCAAAACGGAAAGAGCTAATGTCGCGCGGTCTACCAAACCGTAGACCTTTGAAAGGTGTTAAGCAAATCGTTTTAGTGGCGTCTGGAAAAGGTGGAGTTGGTAAATCCACGACAGCTGTAAACTTGTCGATCGCTTTAAAAACTATCGAGCCGCAAAAATCGGTCGGTTTACTTGACGCCGATGTATTCGGTCCATCTATACCGTTAATGATGAATATACAACAGTCTCCTATAGTTAACGATGCAAATCTTATCGAACCTGTTGTAAACTATGGTGTAAAATGGTGAGAAAGGAACAGCAGACACTTAGCTCGTACTACTTCTACATTCTTCCTTGAGGTGTGAATTTTTTTTCCATACATAGCATGTCCATGGGCTTTTTAGTCGACGATAAATCTCCTGTAATTTGGAGAGGATTAATGGTAATGAGTGCAATTGATAAATTATTACGACAAGTAGCATGGGGTCCCTTGGATTATCTTGTTGTAGATACTCCACCCGGAACAGGAGATACACACCTCTCTATTCTCCAAAACCTCCCAGTCGCCGGAGCGTTATTAGTAACTACACCTCAAAGGGCATCCGTGGAAGTAACTAGAAGAGGAGCTAACATGTTTAAACGCCTAAGCATTCCAATTATTGGAATTGTTGAAAACATGAGCACTGTTATATGTCCGAAATGTAACAATGAAATAACGCTTTACAACAGTGAAACTCAAACGATTGCTAGAGAATTCGGTATATTAGACTTATCTACAAGTATTTACAAGTTAACGCCATTTTTTTAAATAATAACAACAAACCACATTCGTGATTTAATATTAGATATTAGATTAGATACATATTGGAATTAATACCAAAAAAAACTAGCAGCATATAAAAATACTGCTTTCAGGTGACTATGATATAATACGATCGATATAAAATGACAAACAGAATATTACGTACATTTTGACTACACATAGCTTCTTCTATGCGGTGGAATAAATTGGCGTTTGGTTGTTCATTATCGAGGAGAATGGCTTTGAAAAATTTTTAGGCATACATCGATACAGCTCTTCAAGAAGTTATTAATGTTTTCTTCTAGATGTACAAATCTTACAGTCTATTCCATTGTCGGAGGATATCGTGGAAAGTTGCGATACTGGTAAACCAATTGTTCTGTCTGCACCGAATAGTATTCAAACTGCGGCGTACAAAACTTTGGCCGAACGTTTAATTTCCTTTCTAATTAACCAACCAGTAAATGAAAACTGATATACACGATTTTTTATTTATATTTATTTTATTATATTAAGATTTAGAAAATGTTAAAAAATCATGTAAAAACATTTCCGAGTACACTTATTGCATTTACCAATTTATTGGATAGCATCTCCGTTTCCCAACACTTCCATAAACTATAAGAGAGCAGGAAAAGCTTACATTTATTTTATGAACGATTTGCTACATAATGCTGAACATATTTGATCTATGATCACGTACCGATTGGTATTATAACATTTATTAATACACGAGTACGAAATAGCGATATTAAATATAAACGGTTCAAAACTATATTCTTCCATGTACGGCTGATAAACATGACTACCATTTTTATACGTAATGTATGTGTACGCACTTTTATACGTACGCGTATACGGTATTACGTGCTTTAAACTTCAAAATTTTTCTGTCGATGTCGTCGCTAAAAATAAACCAGCTTGCAACACATTTGGCATCGCTAAAAAAATATTTACGTAAGCAAACATTAATAATTGTGCATTACGTTTTTCTTCTACTTCAGTATCAATTCTAACCAATCATATTTTCGTTTCTATCGCAATTTCTAAATTTAGACTTCAAAATGAATAATAAATGTTCGACTAGTATTCATTCAGATACAAATGCCGAGATTCATGATATTCCAATGAATGTCATTATTCGGCCTATTCCTCCGATTACCGACGAAAAGAAAGTTCAAAGTTTAATGAATACGTTGAACAATCCTGAAACAGAATTATTGGTCCCACCGATTGATGTTTTATGGATTAAAGGTACCGAAGGTAATAATAGAAATTTTATCGTTCTGTATCTTTTTTTTGCTTGTGTTATACGTATGGATGTGTACGTACACCGAGTCCGATTGCTTCCGGCGCAGCATGCGAACACTAACACATACTTAGGTCGAAAGCCTGTCGGATGAAGGGGACACAGTGGTAAGAGAGCTACGTACATATGTTGATAAATAGCAAGCTAATTTATATCGACATTTACCATTAGGACAAATCAGCGATACATCATTTTTATGCGTTGTAAAATTGGTTATTATTTTGGAAAATTTTAGTTGGCTCAGTGTACACGTAGAGTATTATATTGATTCTGGTCGACTTTAATACCAACGCAGACGTAGAAAATTTTACTGGTCGCGTTGTATTAGCATTAAAAAATCGGATAGAATCAGTGTAACGATTAGTACCTCTTTTTATTTCAGGAGGTGACTATTATTATTCCTTCGGTGGATGTCATCGATACGTGGCCCATCAAAGACTTGGAAAGTCATTTATAAGAGCTAAATTAATACAATCTACAATAACAGACTTAAAGTCTTATCTAGGTGGTTCTACGCCAAACTTGAAATAACATTTATGAATGCGCAGTGTTTTCAAATCTGAATAACACAACTTCATGCATGAAAACTAACGTTTGAAATCAGAGGAGAAAATAGTTTATTTAGTAATGTATTTGTAATTCATTACCTTTTGGTATAATCAGATTCCTATAGAAATTCATCTTCATTTTAAATTTCTTTGATTAAATCATAAACGCACGTCTTTGTGCAAAATTTACACATTTCCACTACTCGCATAAGCATTGAATCCTGAATGTAAACGTGCTACAGTTTTCCCTTCTTAATGTTTACAGAATTGCATTTCAATATCTACAGTATGATACATAATGTTTTGTATTTTTCAGAATAAATATACATGAAATACATAACTTTCCTTTTCACTTTTAACAGTACAAGATATTTGTTTAACATAATTTCTATTTTAACTCTTTTCTTTTAACTCTTTCTATACCACTATTTATTTACGTAACAATTATATTAATTATATGTACAGATGTTTTATGACATGGCAAATATTACATACCTAATTAATCCTTGAAAACACATTCAAATTATATGAAATATACAATTGCATGTGCATAAAAGTGTAAATATGTATAAACACACTATTAATTATGTTTGCGCATTAAAAGTGGATATTTCGCATGTATTTCGCATTATTTCCTGTTGTACCATTATGTGTTATACATTAGAAAAAATGACTTTGTGCTCCTGCTTTCAATAAATCATCAACACACGCGTTTCAGGTTTTACTTATATGCGGTTACCTTGTCATAATTTCTACTATTTTTTGTCAGCATATACCTTTTAAATACCTTTTGTGTGTAATACGTCGTGATTAGTTTCTTTGATGAAATATGGTTTATAATTTTTAGTTATATTTACTGTTACTGTGCCCGATTCGCTGTCTGGTCGATGTGTATGGCTTCCAGATCTATTGTTATTTTTTAAATGATTAGGTATAATTGATTGTTGTAAATGCAGCAATTGTGTATTGGTAACTTCACAATCAATTTGCATCATAGTTATATGATTTGAAGGCGTCGAAAATGTTTCTAAAGAGGATGTTGAAAGTGAACCAACTAGATTTTTTATTTTATTTTTATACTAATTTTTATATGGATTATATATACTCTTACCGTTCATGGGAAGTGTTGAAGGAAGAACCAACGACATTCTTGGCCTCCCTGTACTATTCTTGCTTGAAGCTGGTAAAAGCAAATGTTCTCCACTGAACCAAACCACATAAAAGGTATCATCTCTCCTTCCTAAAGCTTCGAATAAAGAGGCATGCTCTTTTATTATTGGAGAGAAGAGTTCGACCGCGTTCGATATTGTTGGACCCGCGGTTTTTTCAAGTACTTGAGACTTAATCTTCTCGGATAAATTACGTTTACGTTTAGTTTTTGTTTGCATTGCACGTGGCAATGATAAAAACTCCCCTATAAACTCGGCATTAAATTTTCCCTTCTTCATTCCTGTCCAATTATCTTGATCCGATTTTCCGCCAATCCATCGTCTTAATTCATAATCCAAGCGGATTGATTCGCTTTGATTAATATGCATTGGACACATAGGCTGTGGTATCGACACATTTTTCCGGAAACGATCTTGCTCTTCCTCCCGAGTTTGATCTTTAGATGCCCAGAGGAGCGTTCTTGTATGTCTTGTATACTGTGCTCTAATTGGAACATCAGTGGGTAAAGTATTCAACCGATTTCTTTGAGAAAGTAGATCCCTGTAAGAAGGAAATTTTTTTTATGGCAATTTGTTACAATGGAGGTGTTCCTTCGAGAAGGGCCAAGGATCGATTAAATTGAAAAAGCAGGAAGAAACGAGGAAGAGCAGGGACGATATCCTACGTCCAAAATTAGTGTTCTATGATATTAATAAAAAAAACTTTAGGTATTATACATAGAACGTTACTGTGATACTAACACATTGAATGTTATTTCTACAAGACATTATTAATATCATCTTCGCTGTAGTAGTCACCGTCGTCGATTGCCCAGTAGCTGGTGACGCAACAGCGATATCGGCCTCGGTAAGGTCAATAGAGGGGTACCCCACCTAAATAAAAATACGAGTAGTATTGGTCTCGCTACATATTTCCTCGGCCGCCGATAATTCTCATTCGAAGTTAATTGACAAATTAATAATAAAGTAGTATTTTGCAATCGGCAAACTGATTACTTACTACTACCAGTGAAGATGGTTGATTAGCTACATCTGTATAGGCAGTGTTCTATGTATAGTACCAATAATTTTTTATCTTAATATCTCTGAAGTTAAGAAATCTTATCTCTCCCTCCCTTTCAAATTTTATGCAAATCGACCACTAATCCCTTTAGGGAGAACATATTTATTATGTTTTTGGTAATTCTAATATTCCGATAAAATAATAATTTAGTACAAACTTACGTAAACCCATTGACATTTAAAGAAACCATAACAACCATTCCCAAAAGTATAGCAACATTCTTCTTAGTCATATTATGATTCATACTCTTAAATTTATTATTATTAGCATTTTCACTCTCCAATGTTGAAAGCTTCTGTTTTAAGTTTGTATTTTCCTAATATGAATACACAATTTTTACTGCAATTAAAAACTGACACATTATAACAGCGCACACTTAAGTTCCATTCGATATTTACCATTTTTAATTGTTTATTCTCTTGCTGCAAATCATGAACCTGTTTTTCCAACGAAGACATATATTCTTTCTTTTTTTTTCGTGATAAACAAGCCGATTCTCTATTCTTTATCATTCTTTGTTGTCTTTTCAGTGCCTTTATTTCACATTCCTGTCGTTCAACAAACTGGACATCTTGGGTCTCATTTTTGATAACAATTGGAACATAATTTGAATTTTCTGTTTTAATTACTATCGGCCTACACCGGGTTGAGTCATTTTTCATAACTATAGAGGCACACCCGGCTGTATCGATTATATTTACTTGTTGATCTATTCCTGGTTTATGCAAATCGGGGGCATTATCCATACTCTGTACGCAATTGTCTTGCGATTGTACATTTGTTTCTGTTTTTATTTGCACCATTGGCAATTGTACCGCAGTTTGTATTTCCTCATTTGCATTAGACGGAACTAGATGGGCCACAAAAGGGTACGGTGTATAATTTTGCTTAACATTGCGTGCGAGCGTAACAAAGTTTTGCGTTCTCAAAAGTATGCCTTTTTGAGGCTGTTCTGGGAAATATGAAGTACACAAAGATATAATATAAAAGTATAATAATATTTAGAATATCGTAAAAATAAAATTAAAAAATATTGTTGCTTTATACCATCCGTAAAAAGTTGAATATTATTTTTTGATTGTATCTGAAGATGTTTAGCTGGATTCACTGTAGAAATAACAAATTCTTTTTGTTTTATGTCTTGAGATTTAAAAGGTACACATTTTACTTCCTCTCCAACAGCTCTATTTGCAATTGGTTCTGGAGATACAGGTGGAGAAACATTTTGCGGAGGAGAAATAGGTGGTGTTTCTAAAGTTGTCTTTAACAAACCAAGATGCAAAATATGTACATATCGAATTTGTGATAATTGAATCTATACGCGTTTGAAGCATTATAAGCACACACCTTAAAATTGCACAGAGAAGCAATAGAGTTTGTTTCGATCGGTGAATCTAATTTATTAGATTTATTAGATTCACTGGAGCTCAGCGCAGGAGACAAAGGTAATTGTACATACGGGCTTGTTGCAGGTTCCAATTTAATTTCCATTTTTACATCGTTAGTTAAATTAAAATCTGTAACTATAGTTAAAAGAATGGTTTTATATTCTTTTATTTGGAAAAAGAGCAAGGTCTATCGAATACCTAAATTTTCCTGTGAAATATTTTTATCGGAGTATCTGAAATTGGTCAATGTTTCCTGTATACATTTATCTTTTGCAATTTGATTGTCAATACCGATATCTATCTTTGGAGGTATTTCATTCTCTAAAAAGAGAGGAATACCTAATTCAGAGCTTAGAGTCTGAAATAAATCGTCCGTTAGTAGGGAACAATCTTGACCTGGAAAAATATATATGTTCAATTTTGATAACGAAATTCTCGCGAAGTAAATTGAATAAGAAAAACTAGAAAAATATCACACACCGGTAATTTCAAAGTCTGGAAATATCTGAGTTTCAGATGTTGTGGTGTCACACCACTGTGGATCTTGATTTATCAACATATTTTTGGAAATTTTCAACTTTCTTTTCTTTGGACTAAAATATCGATAACCTATATAAAATATAATTGATAATTAAAAGTTAAATACTTTTTCATTTCGAATGACATTGAATCGCATCGTTTTGCCAACGTTAAGTTACACAAATAACTTTTCATTTACAAGAATACATGTCAATTTCAACGAAAAACAACAAAAAGCTACATCGCTTTCATTATGACCAACAATAGTTCCAATCACCCAATAAAAAATTGACCTATTTAGTGGCATTAGTTCTTAGTGGACGATCATCCCTTTCCGATTACGTGGTAACCAACATTCGTTCAGTGTTTAAAGTTATAACAATGATTCCATCCAATTCCGTCACGCTGTATATAACATATAAAAACAAACAACGTTGAAACAACGTTTGCCGCTGTGTTTGAATCCTTTCATCGGTTAATGTGCAGTCACGTAAGCTTCATCGATTACATTAATGCACTTTCAAACCGGAAACCTAACGAGGTTCAATACCTATGTAGGTTTAAATATACAGAAAAATGTTTATGATTTGATCACACTGTGGTACACGAGGAAAATACGCCACTCAACCAAGGAGGACCCGTATCGTCACTTCCTATCGGATGGCTGCTAGAGTGTGCTAGTGTACGGTAAACAAACGCGACTAACCGATGAGAATCGATGCCGTCTCAGTCGTTTGCGTTACTACCCCTCGTATGCATGCACATATATATATATATATATATATATATATATATATATATATATATATATATATATATATATATATATATATATATATATATATATATATATATATATATATATATATATATATATATATATATATATATATATATATATTATATGCTGATAATCGTTGCTCGAGTATATAGACAAGAATCACAACGATTTTACATTAATTTTAGTTAGTTTTAAAAGAAACAAAAATAAATCTAGTAAGAAAAAAAAAAGTATGTATGCATACTAGTGATCTTTTCTAGTTTTAACTAACTTATTTTTACTACTCGTCCGTATTAACCATAATAACGTATTAGAAAGCGTATTAGAAAAATATGTATTAGAAAAATAGTTATTGCTACATCTATATAACGTATCAAATCGTATCAAATCATTAATTTATATCGCGTTTATTCAGTTGTACATATATATATATATATATTCATTTCATTCTCTTCTGCTTTAACAAATGATTTCTCAAAGCAATCTGTTTTTCCTTAAAAGAACGCTTCACTTTTCCTTTAACTTTATGCTTTAACATTTGAAAAGCTTTAGTTTTCTTTTTCTCACGATTTGTTTTACTACAGAGTGGATTTTGCCGGCCATCTTTATAACCGAATCTTTCCCTTTCCTCTTGCCCTTTCTGTAACAGAGATTAATATTAATAAATGATATTTAACTTGAAATGTATTGCAACGTTGAAACAGACCTTCACGGATTCAATGCGAGCTTGCTTGTCGTGTTTCCGCTTCTTATAAATATTTTCTATATCCGTCAATTTTACAAATTCTCCACGTTCATTATCGTTTGGTTGAGGCCTCTTTAAACCACGTTTAGCATATGTCACGTGTTGCTTTGCTAATGCCGTATCTATTTTTATAAAATCTTCATCGGTTAACAATCGTTCGTTAGATATTAAAGTCGCTTTTTCTCTTTTCTCTCCTGTAAAGATTGACTCTTTCTTCTTTAATTTTGCGTCTTCTTTCCCTTTAAGCTGTAATTTTGTTCTTTCAAGTTTTACCAACATACGATGTTGTTTTCCTTGATTTGTATTTGTAGTACTATCAATTTTTATATTTGCGTTACTTATTTCAGACTTAATGTTACGATCGTTAACATCATGTTCTTCGTGTCCCTCAATTTTCGTTTCCACATTATTTAATTCATTGTTTTGTATACCAGACTGAACAGTTTGGCTCGCATCTTCAGTTCTCTTTTCTTCTTCTTCTTCTTCTTCTTCTTCTTCTTCTTCTTCTTCTTCTTCTTCTTCTTCTTCCTTACTTTCGTTATTGTCACCATCACCGTTGTCGTCATCGCTATCGCGGTTAATTCCGTCGTCCTGGTCATCGTCAGCAGAATTGTTATTGCAATCGCTACTATCATCATCACTGGAATCTTCTTTATCGGTCAAATTTACATCGATCCACTCATCATCGCTGTCCTGTAACTATAATCTTATCAATAAAATTCCTTTTACGTTATTCTAATGTTAAAAATAACAAAGAACATTGGAACAATCTTCAGCATCTACGATTACATTTTCGTTACTAATGTTGGAAATTTCTGTAGTATTGCCAAATTTATTGTCAAGCAAAACTTCAGCTCCTGGTACAAAATCATTGGCAGAGATTTGACCATATTTCGGTGTCTCTAAAGAAATTGTTGCTTCTGTGGGACGTCCCCTATCCTTTTTATGTAATAATTCTGGTACTGAATTTCTGAATAAAGTTATCAACGAACGCGCAGCCATCATTACACTTCGTTCTTTATAATGCTTATATCGTACTAAGTCTTGTAGTAAATCAGCATTCATAACTAAAGGACATCGTGTACATATCTCTCTAATGGCATTTAATCTGTATTTGAAGTAACCTTGGATTAATTCAAATAAAATATGTTTTAAAAACATTAAACAGTCACAAATATTATATTATTTTTACCCAATAGCCATAACATCCGCAGAATTTCGTTCGGTGACAAAATTGTTCGCTAATGTTTTCAATACTGGTTCTAATACATCGGGTGGTACAAGTTCATGAGAAGATTGAGCAATAAATTGCAAAAGTTTTGTTACTTCTAAGATCATTAAAGATAACAGATCATTATATACGTTTTTTATTTCCAACAATTCCCTTGTAATAGTAAAATGGATTACCTCTTTGATGTGGTTGTAAAAATCTTTGTAAATAAGGATAAAAATTTAACAGAAATAAATTGTGCAAACCAATAAGTCTCGATATCACATCTAGAGTTATTAGTTTAATTTCAAATCTGTCATTATTCTTTTCTAGTTGTTTAAATAATTTCTCTGCAAAACCTTGTGGGTCATGAATTAAATGCAATGCTGAGAAATTAAATCCCGGTGACTTTGTTGCTTTTTTCTTAGATTTCTGGAAGATATTACAAAAATTTCAATAGCAATATATATCAACAGTATTATAATGTATTACAATATAGTTACGTATAATTTATCAATTGCAAACTACTTACCAATAGATGTTTTGCTTTAGCTAACTGTTTCTCACGTTTCTTGGTTTTTTTATTCACTTTATTCGCCATAATAATTTCTTTGATATTTGGTTCATTATCGCTATCACTTTCTTCCTTCTCCTGCTCTTCTGTGTTTGTACCCAGAAAGAATTTTAAACAAGTAACCATAACTTTGGTTGTTTTAACGAAACATCCTGTTGCCAGTACATTTACAGTTTTTGCATCATTCCAAACATTTTTATTGTACAATTCTATCATGATATCTGCTGACATTTTTGCAGCTCTGATATTAGAATCTTTCAACATTGAAAACATAAAGTTTTGTAAGGTTGTATTAATTTTGGCATTTTTTTGTTTAGTATTCACGTTTTTAATGTCGGTAATAATATGTAATTGAAGAAATTGCCTTAGATTTTTATCTTTACATCTTAAAAGTTCAAAGAATAAACTTAAAAGTACTGTAGGCTCCAAAAGAGACTTGTTACGTAGCTGAATTAAAGCTTTACAGAATGTCTAAAAGAAAAAAAGAAACGAGAAAAACAAAGATAAAAAAACATTTTACTCTTTTATTTGGTAACAAAAGGAATTCATTATAATTGTATTTAATGTTATTTCACACTTACTAATCGCATGTCGTTATCAAGTACTGTATTATATGTTTGTAATACATCCATGATTTCCTGGGGAAACGATTGTAATACATTTGGATAACAGTGAGCCACCTATATTAAAATGACAGAAGTTTATTATTTATGAAAATAAACATAATTTCTTGTGCATGTTTTCCTGATATACATATCTATATCATGTTATAATGTAATCTACACGCGCAAAGAAGATAATATATTTATGAACTTTAATGTGATTTATTTACCTTGAATATATCATTAATAGAAATACAAAATTAAACATAATAATAGCGTAAAAAATATAATTATCAGATCGTTATACCGTTTAACCACGGAGGATTTTTACTTAAAGTATAGAATTATACATGTAGTTCTGTATGTTAAATCCAACAGTTTTAGCTATCACAACAATAAAATCATACGATACGCAACATTTGAATTTAGGTTCGTTTAAGTTATGATTTCCTACAACCGAAAGCAAACCAAGTTGGCACATGGATGGTATCTGTGCAAGTAAATTAGCATTTATGTCAACCTTTTCGTCAAGAATCGCGCAAAAGATAGCAATCATTCTGGTTACTGAAAAATTAAGAGGTTCACAACAGGTTTTTAACGGCATCTTTCTTTTATCCATAGTCTTTCTGTTTTTCTTGCATTTCTGTTTCATGAACAGGTGCTTGTCTTCTTTAGCAGGATTATAGGAGGCAAGATATGATGCAATTAACATGTATTTGGCATAATACGGTAATTCAAAGCTTAATGCCAGTCTCATTGTTGACTCAATTTCTTGGGACAACTGTTTGTGTTTTGTGAAATTTTCGGAAGAAATGCGTAAATAAATAACTTCCAAATTCGCCTTGAAAACAGCAGAAATGTTTCTCCATAACAAGGCTGCATTACCTTTTTTAGAGTGGTCAATTTCAACTGGTTCTATATATTTAGAAAAATTTACTTTGGCCATGTAGCGTAGTTCATTAAGATCTCGGCAGAATCGAAAAAATACAGAGAGAAATAAATTTAAATAATTTTTGTAAAATGTATCGTTATAATTGCATGGTTTACTTTTCAGTAAAATTTCAATGAATTCATTTCGCGTATATTGTGGAAAATAAATTTTAATTGGTTCATATAAACCTATCTTAATACGATATTTTTCCCATACTACATCACTTATAAATATTACGCAGACATTAATATTTGATAACTCTTTGAGCTTTGAGAATGTAGGCAGTAGACCAGCATCGATATCTCTTAATTTATCAGATTTATCGAAAACTATTATAATCGGTCGAGCATCGTTCACAGATATTGCTCTAAGACTTAACAGAAAATCTACGAATTTGTCGCATTTCTTATGTATTTTGTTATTTGTTTCGGAATTAGTAAAATGCCACGATAAATCATCCAGAATGTAGTCAAATATGTGTTTTCTGTTAACATGTTCTATACAATTAATAACAGATACATTGTATTTTAAGTAAGAAAGCATATTTTGCACTACCAAAGTCTTTCCAGTCGCTACATGACCATAAATAAATATACTATGTGGCATCGGTTCGTCGGAGTGACCGATCAAAGAATATAACTGCATTATCACTTTCTTGCGACACAAGATCTTTTCATCAACGTATTCCAAATAATTTTCCATAATTACTACCCTTAATGGTTTCTTAGTTAGAACTAATTTGCAACAACGTTATGTTAAATGAACGATTTGTTTTCATACACTTTGATACTTATACCTGTAAAAGAAAAAATTTCTCAATATTTTTAAAGTTTAATGCAGACGAATCGTATATGTATTATTAGAAATGTATAGTACATCGAGACATTATAAAACTTGCCTGTGATAAAAAGATGATTATTTCATCGAGACTTTTATTATATTTGTGCGGTGATAAACGGAAAACTTCTAAAATGGACTTGTAATGCTGATGCTGCTGAAGAAACTGCAAAAAAAAAAGAAAAAAAAAAGAAAGGAATCTATCAAGTCTAATCATATTATTCTAAGACTTACCTCCTCCTTGTAAGATTCTGGATCGCGTTTGATAAGATTTTGCAATTGTGGAAGATTTTCTGGTAGCTGATTATTATGTCTCACCATTTTTCTACCTAGATCGTAAAATATAAAACCAGACTTATAATTTGTATGTTATGTACACGTTATATTTATATAGAAGCTACAGGTAAATAGATATACGTATAACCTATACAATACTACTATACATGCCGATTAATAATTTGGAAAGTTCAAATCATTCAACGTTTTACCATGAAAAGCAGAATCAAATATATTGTATACTTTTGTTAAATATTCACGTATTTTTAATCCAGCGTTAGCTTTTTAATTATATTTAGAAAAATCTATCGTGCACGTGTGTCTGTTATTCTTCTAATCTATTCTTCTATCAATTATCCTAACTTGGGTATCGTCCAAGAAATTTACTTACATGTACGTAAGGTGATTAGAAAGAGATAATATTGGAAAAGAAACAAATAAATAGTTTTATTTTCGTTAAGCGAAAACGATCATTCTTATCGGTACGGTTTCAGTGCTAGGAGTTGCGTTTTCCCGCGACAATAATCGGTGACCGTTACGTTCATGGCCAGATTGTTAGTTACTTTTTTTTTCTTCTTTTTTTTTTTTTCTGATCATAAGCAGGAATTTGATAGTGAAAGAGGACTTAGGATTAATAAATCGTTAGTTTTTTGCGAACAGAAAGTCAAAGGTGGGGGTAGGCAGATATCCAAGTGAGAGTCCCGAGTAATTCGTTGTGACACGTGAAGTATCGCATAGGTAAATAGTATAGATGCATCGTGCTGCTCGTCATGGGAAGCGATAGCGAAGTATCCGGAGATGAAGAAGAGATTCTTGTGTACGTAGAATTCGAAGGACTCGATGGTAATATATTTAACGAGAAACAATTACAATTGGATATGATCGGTCTAGATACGGCGCACCCTATAATGCAGATCAATGGAAAGGTAATATAGATAGATTTTCATACGTTTGGATAAATATATCTTTTTTTCTCTTACTTTTTGATCATTTTAGTTTTACGAGGGCGCTTATGAAGATGTCTGTGGTACTTACATGTTTTTTACAAAAAATGACAATTCTATAGTAGATGATCCTGTTTTTGACGTTGCTCCAAATTTGAAATATTTTGCTAAAACTAGAAAATCTCTAAAAATGCAACGAATCTTCATAAAGTCTAGAACCGAAGTTCTTGGTGATTCTGAACATAATCAGTGTGTACCAAATTTAAATACCCTTAAGCAAGCTGGAATACCATTTCGGTATCAGAAAGAAGGTATTCATAAATAAATATGTACCTAATTTTTTTACTGCGATCTAATTTACAAAATTAAAAAGTTCATCTTGTAGCTTTCTCATTTTGGGAGACTATGCGTAATAATAGATTGAAAGCATTACGCTTGTATTTAGAAAAACAACGAGTTAGGGAAGAAAAAAAATCTCAAGGTATAACGCTGGAATCTGAATCTGATGAAGATAATCCGTTTGCCATGTATAAACGTAGAGAAGAATTTTCTAATTCAATCAAACCTGAAAACATCGATATTAATCCAGAAAGGGTATTAAGTCCCAGCGATAATCAAGTTTCTCCAAAATCTATACGTCCTAAAGAAATAAGTGAAAAGAATTCAGATATTATTAAAAATGATGATGACGATCGTTTAATTAGATCTGTAAAAGGTTATAAAGTTAAAGCAGCTCGAAAAAAAAAGCTAACTCTTTCTCATAACAGAAAAAGAATAAAACTTGAAACGAAACAACTGCTAAAAAATGATAAAGTTTCGTCGTCTGATATGCTTGAAAACGAATTGTCAATTTCAAAAATAAAATCAGGCAACTGTAGCGAGCACAACGTTATTAAAACTTTTAGTTCGTTAGAGATTAATGAAAATTCTAGTGAAAACAATAGTTAAGCGTAGAATACCGGCAAATTAAAGAATTAAATTTGGGTACCGATTAAGTTGATTCGGATAATGATAAAACTGTAAAAGTAGAAATGAAAGAGATTTTATAATGCATAAAAACAATCGCAGTAATTATATAGAATTACATTTATTTACTTTGTAACCTATGTTATTTGTTTCAATATCTTTAGTTTCAGTTGAAAATTTGATACAACAATAGTTATGCGTAACATTTATTACCAACATGTAACAAAGTGGAAACTTAGGTATATATCGTTTGATTGAAATTCTAGACTAAAATTTGCATTACTATAGCATCATATTTTATTTCAAGTAATTTTGAAATACTGAATTAATTTGAGACATTACCCACTGTACTGATTAATTAATACACTTAAAACAATAAGTTATGCCAAATTAAATTTTCTGATTTTTTATATAAAAAATTAGCCATGTAACATAAATAGTTTCAATTTAATCATATTACCAGTCCAAATCACCAGGAAGTTCATCAGGATATTCTCCTGTCAAACAAGCAGTGCAATGACCAATGTAACTGCTTTCGCGATTATCCATACCAAATCTTACAGCTTTCACAAGTCCGTCCACTGAAAGATAAGTTAAGCTATTGGCTCCAACGTGTTTGGCTAGTTTCACATTGTCTAATTTATTAGCAATTAATTCCTCTCTGGTTGGTATGTTAATTCCCATGTAACAAGGATATTTTAATGGAGGCGATGCTATCCTAATATGAACCTATATGGATAAAAGAAATGCGAAATTTGAATATGCAAAAATAGTAACACACGCGCGTTTAAGACACTCACTTCTTTTGCTCCCGCATCACGAAGTAATTTAATGATAGGACCAATTGTATTTCCTCTAACAATAGAGTCATCTATAAGAATTAACTTTTTCCCCTTCACATTTTCCGATAAAGCTCCAAATTTTTTTGCTACGCCAAGCTGTCGGAGTCGTGTGCTAGGCTGAATAAACGTTCTGCCGACATATCTGTTTTTGCATAATACTTCCGCAAAAGGTATTTCAGACTACAAAATAGTAACATTATTTCAAAATTGCAATTCACTTTTTTTCTTAAATTCGTGTAAGCTGTACACTCTTTCATAACGCATGTGTATAATTGTTGATGCGTACACAGTTATAAATTTATCCGCGAACAAAACACAAACGATAATATCGAATTCTGTAGACTGTTCGCAGAAGGTCTTTCATGGTTTTCTCATTTAAATTTTCGCGTTTCCATTGAATCATAGATTTTGTTCAGGGACAATGCTTCTCCGTTTTCTATTTAAACAAAAGGGAGAAGCTCATTAAACTAAACGCCGTAGATTATTTTTGAACTGTACCCACGTGTTTTATGCATGCAAAATGCTAGTATCAAAATGCAGCTATCTATGTGCTGTAAATACCGCATTTCCGTCATTTTTGTTTATTGAAAACAAAGCAATTTCTTATATTAACTGACAATGGAACAACGGTAGTTCTAATAATTATATATGTAATTTGTATTTTGGGAATGTACAAAAACTCTTTGCATCGTCAGTAATTGCAAGGATAATGTGTTTACCTGTCTGGCATAGCCGTGTGCTGCTGCGGTTCCAGATTCGGGTACCGAACTAACTATATCTGCCTCTACAGGAGATTCAAGGGCCAGTTCTCGTCCACATTGCATCCGAACAGAGTAAACCATTTGTCCTATTCAGTAAAATAAAACAAATTATATTACCTCTTTATAATAAATTACTGTAAATTATTAAGAAGTTTACAACTAGTTTACACGCTCTATTTTTTTAAAATATATTTTCACTTTACTGTACTGTACTGCAATACATTACCCTCGAAAATACTGTCACTACGTGCAAAATAAACGTATTCAAAGATACAAAAGGCTTGAGGCTTTTTGTCTGGCCTATCAATGATATCTATGGTTTTAATACCCTCGCGCGTTAATTCTACAATTTCTCCGGGAAATACTTCACGCACGTACCGCGCTCCGATACTTAAAAAGCCACACGATTCAGACGAAATAACCCAACCTTCTGCGTCATCATCGTCGTCAGACTCATTCCCTATCGCATAAAAAAAAGTTCTACTCATTAACCAATCGCTAAGGGAATAATTTGTTTCGATCACTGCATTGGATAAGGGAAAGCGATAAATAAATCACCTAATTACAAACCTAAATTGCCAATTGGTACAATTTTCCCAAGGCATAACGGACGATTCCCATAAGGATCTCTAACACCGTATATTTTATCTCTTTGCATAATTACTAACGAATACGATAATGGTGCTAATTGCATAAGATGTTTTATACGCGCTGGCCAATCTGGACCATTGACTTCGCCCTCAGGAGGATTTAGACACAGAGCTTGCGTTATTAATTCGGAATCTGAATAAGTCGATAAGCCAACTCCCCGTCCTAATACCTATGAATTTATTAATAACAAATTTATTAATGACAAGTATTATATTCTGAGCATATTTTATTTAATACAATTACCATTTTCCTTAATGATTCTGTATTCACAAGTTCTCCATTATGAGCGACTGCTAATGCTCCATGTGCGGTATGAACCACAAATGGTTGACAATTAACTTCTTCGCTTGCTGCACTTGTACTATATCTGGTATGACCAATTCCAAGATTCCCACTGAGTTTTCTCATATTCTCATCGTTAAAAATATTATTAATCATTCCCATACCCTTGTGAACGTGAAATGATTTCGAACATACACCTTCGCTTGTAACAATGCCTGCACTTTCTTGACCTCTGTGTTGTAACGCCACTAAACCTAAATCGATATGACAACAGGAATAATAATATTTCCTTAAGAGAGACAAACTGTACTAAATGCACGAAAATATTACCTAAACAAATCACTTGTGCTACATCGATTTGAGATGGCCAGTCACCTGCAGCGATACATCCAAAAACTCCACATTCGTGCGTAAGGCCACTCATCGTTCGATTCTGTATTCTTTTTCTTCTATTCATTGTTTTATCCCTTTCAGTTTCTTTTGATAACGTTTGAACACAGGATGCTGTTTGCATGTTTCTGGAATTTTCAATTACTTCTTACTAAATAATACAGAAGCGCTGTTAAGTACCTAGTTTGACTTTAAAATTTTGAACAAAGTTTGATGTTTTGACACTTTATTTAATGCTATGCAACAACGATAAAAAAGAAACATTTTTTCTTACATTGCAAAACACAGCAGACCCCCCTTGAGATTTCTTCTCAATTATCATGATTGACCCTATAAACTATTGACCTCTAATAAACAGATAGAATACTTTTGTCAATGTTTCTACTACTTATATTTTTTAATATATTTGCTTAATCGGTATTTCGCAACTTATTTCGTCATTGTAACACATTGATATCGATATGTATGTAAGATGTTTGTTAGTTGATCCTACCACTTGATGCAACATATCAAACATCTTGGTGAATATTTATTTTATAGTTTCACTACACGCACGTATGTGTATTTATAATAAATTACTGAAAATGCTTTAATATACATTCTTATTTTATAAACTTTTAATATACATTCGTACTATTAAAAAAGAATTTTTTTTATGATATATACATACACACGTGTATTCACACACGATACATATATTTACTCGCCCGCGGAAATTCAGACACACATACACCTTATTGTGAAATAATAATTTAATATCGAATCAGGAAAAGTTACAATAAACATTATTTATAATTGGATTTTATTGAACAATGAATTCAGTTCTTATTTAATGATAACGATGTTGATGCCAATCTTTTTGTCAGATATTGTATGCTCCCACTTGTTAAATGAATACGAAAGCCTTGGCGGTTTTATGAGAAATATAAAAAAGGAATTATATACACGTTTCTCAAATTATTTCTCTCGCAGCTAAATTTTCTTCATTGCATTCCCTTAATGAGGTACACGTATATATATTAAATTAAATTTAATTATGGCATGAGAACATTTTCATTTAATTATACGAAGTTTAATCTTATGTTCGTACGTACCACGTGCGTCAAAGGTTTGAGCGTTCGTGATGTTCTATACTGTCAGCTTGAAAGAGATCTGTAGGAAATGTTTCTCGACTGACTTTAGACGTACATACAAACGCGTTGACCAATGAAAACCTGCTTTTGACTGGAGGGGTTAGCTCATTTAATTATTATCATAGTTTTTAAATTTTTCTTTTTTTCAAATACTCGGTTATATTTGTTCAAATATCAGATAAAATTCGTTCAAGTTTTATGAAAGATCATCATCTTCTTTGGACTGGTATATCTGCGCACCTATCAAAGTCACTTGACAATAATCTTTTCTTGTTCCATTATTTGTAAATAATTCTATATTTACTTAATTATACATTAATAACTATAAATGTATATATACATATATATTACGACCATTTACGACCATTTTTCATAATATCGGTTTACAATTATAAAGCGTACAATTTAATTGTATTCAAACAGAACTTTTGTAAATCTTGTTTCTACGTTTAAAATAATGTGTGTGTGTGTGTGTGTGTGTGTGTGTGTGTGTGTGTGTGTGTATATGTATATATGTATACACACATCTGAAAATGTGATCAACAAGTTACCGAAATTTTTTGAAGAGTTCCTTGCGAATCAATACATCTTATTTTTTTAATCTTTTACACACGATTCATATTTCATTTTGCCAGTAGAAAGATCATTTGTGCTTACACGCCAATCAAATGAAGCAGAATTGTAAAAGTGGGGATCGTTAGAGACTTAATCGTGCGATATAAGAATTGAGAATCTGGTATTTGTAAAGTGAATGGAAAACAAGAATCATGAACGGTAAGTGTTCAATTAATTGTTACACATTTAGTACTATATAATCGTTACGTATTAAAAGGCAGTTTTTTAAATCTATTTTTATTAATCTCATTTGAACTTGATACTTGTAGATATTGTGATCTACCAACAATCAAGCGTTTCGCTAGATATTTCTCTGAAGATTAAGTAATACTTTTTTTGGGGGGAATCCAAAGACAGTTCATGGCAATATTAACTGTTCTACTCTAATTTTTTTAATTTGTACTATAATTTATCTAATATATCATGTTTTTTTATACATGATTATGATGTATAATTATTTTCGGTAAACCATCGCCGATATTACATGAATTGTTTATAGATTTTGATGCACAATGATATTTTATGTCAAGAATTTTTTTTATATATTAAAGTATATATACTTTAATTTATACAAAGACTGAAACAAGTTTTCATTAAGTATAAGAATTTTCTTTGTAAGCTTTTGTTTTATTTGTTTAATAAATATAAGTAATTTATATACTCCTGAATGTATAGACTATAAACGTGGTGAACTCATCATTGAAGGGAAGACAAAAAAGGTCTATCAGGTTTTAAATGATCCAGCTTTATGTCTGTTGGAAAGTAAAGATCGCATTACTGCTCAAGATGGTCAGAAATCTCATAATATAAAAGGAAAAGCTGCGATTAGTACAGCCACTACAGTTAAAGTTTTTCAATTGTTAAAAGAAGCTGGAATGAAAACTGCATTCGTTAAACTGGTCAATGATACTACTTTTGTAGCAAAGAAATGTCAAATGGTTCCAATAGAATGGGTTACTAGAAGATTAGCTACTGGCAGTTTTTTAAAAAGACATACAGGTATGGAAGTATTTCTTCTAAAGGAAGGAATAAAATTATGTATACGTGGCTTTAGTTTTATTATTTGATTTGAACATTTCTTATTTAGGTGTACCTGAAGGATACAAGTTTAATCCACCTTTACAAGAAACATTCTTTAAAGATGATGCTAATCATGATCCTCAATGGTCAGAGGAACAAATTATTTCTGCTGGTTTTAAACTGAACGATCTTGTAATTGGAAAGGATGAATTTGATATTATGCAGCGCACTGCGCTTACAGTATTCGAGGTTTTAGAAAGAGCATGGGCAACTAGGAACTGTGCTCTTATCGATATGAAAATAGAATTTGGCGTGGATATAAATCGCGAAATTATGGTAGCGGATATAATTGACAATGACTCTTGGAGGCTTTGGCCATCCAATGATAAACGATTGATGAAAGACAAACAGGTATTTAATGAAAGGAATTTATCGTAGTACATGGAAAAGCATAATATTCTGTTATTTTTCTTTGTAGGTATACAGAGAGCTGACCACTGTAACCGAGGAGGATTTAAATATCATAAAACATAATTTCGAATGGGTGGCAAATCAGCTTGATTATCTTATCCCATCACCAAGTAGTCTTGTTGTTATTTTGATGGGTTCGCGTTCTGATAGCGAACATTGTAGGAAAATAGCAAACCATGCAAAGTCCTTAGGTTTAAGAGTTCAATATCGTGTATGCAGCGCTCACAAAGGTACTCAAGAGACGTTGCGTATACTTGCCGAATACGAAGGTAATCGTGAGAAGGTACGTACATTGTTAGTTTTAAAAATGAGTGGATCATAATTTTTACATATATAATATATTATATCTGTATTGCCATGACCTATATCACGAAGTTTTTAATCGATACAAAAATAATGATAAAACTATATTAATCAATGTGGACTTTATCTCTGAATTATCGCAAGTTTTTCTTGTTTCACTTAGGTGGTATTAATAGCTGTAGCTGGAAGAAGCAACGGATTAGGCCCAGTACTATCTGGAAACACTTCTCTGCCCGTTATTAATTGCCCGCCTTTTAAACCGGAAAATATTTCACAAGATTTGTGGTCGTCAATTAACGTCCCGTCAGGTGACATTATTGGCTGTAACATTTTCTCACACTCGCCGTACGAATATCATTAAATAGAACTCTGTCCTTAGGAATTGGGTGTACTACGGTCGTTTATCCAGAAAGCGCAGCACTGGCAGCTGCTCAAATTCATGCATTGCACGATCATCTGGTGTGGGCACGCCTGCGGGTAAAGCAATTAATGAATTTCATCTCTTTAAAGCAAGCCGATGTTGAACTAAGGAATCTTGTTGTATAAAATTTTTAACTTCATGAATTAATCTTATATTTTACTTTTTAAACAAATAATAAAGTTACAGTTATTAAACTACCGTATAGTACAGTTTCCCATAACGGCGATTTCAATTAAAAACGAATTCTTTTTTTGAAAAATTTCACCATTTGTTTCGAATGAATTTACATTTAGCGTTCCTTTATTTTTCATTCTTCATTGATTACAAACGTATAATCTTCTCATTTGCTCCCACTTAATTAATCGAATTTTACGTATGCGCTACACATTTGATCTGAAAGAAAACACAATGATCGATCAGTTTATAAATACTAATTAGATCGATATAGTCTACAAATGAATTTTCTATTACAAAAAATATCAACCTCGCTAAAGTCTCTATTTCAGCTATTGCTTTTGGACAATTTTTTGTCAAAATTATCGGATCATTCTCAGTTATTAAAATATCATCTTCCACGCGAACAGCTAAGCCATAAAATTCTGGTGGAGCAAATTGATTGTTATGATTAACATATATTCCTATAAGTAGTAAAAATAAAAATTATTTTAGAGAGAAGTTAAACAAGAAAAAAAGAAACAGATATTTTTCAGTGCATCCTACCAGGTTCTACAGTTACTATTATCCCTGGTTGAAGTTTCAAGTTCCTTGATATTTTTCCTGTGTCGTGTACATCCATTCCCAAGTAATGACTGACGTGATGAGGGCAATATGCATAAATTGCAGAAAGTAATTCATTTTTGTTCAAATGCGTTGGTATTAATCCAACTTCTTGTAATCTTTTTCCTAACAAAGAGCACATATCATGATACAACTGATCTAACGAAGGTAATTCTTTTAGTTTATTAATTAAAATGTTTTGAACATCCAGTACTATATCGTATAAAATTCTTTGTTCTCGTGTAAAAGTTCCACTGATTGGCCATGTTCTAGTTACATCGGATGAATAACCGTGATATTCGCAACCTAAACAGAATATGAAACGGTAAAGCTATAATGGATATAAAATGAAAATGTAAGTAAATACCAAACAAACCTGCATCCATCAAAACCAGATCTCCGTCCTGAATTATTTGATTGTTACTAATATAGTGAATAATATTGGCATTTTTGCCCGCTGCAACTACTGGCGGATATGCCAGAAATTCAGCACCATTCAATCGACATTGGTAATCCACAGTTGCAAACAGATGATGCTCGCTCATTTTTGGCTTTGATATTTCTATAGTTTTAGATATGGCGTCTGAAATAATCTCGCAGCTCTTTTTCATTAAGTCTATTTCAGATTGTGACTTAGTTAATCTGATTTTATGCATTATACTTGCTGGAGAGACAAGCATTTGACTACTTGTTGCTTTTATTAATTCATAGAATCTTCTATGCAAATTTGATTGCGACACATCAACACCGTCATACCAAATAACACTTTTCTTATTTTCATTAACAAAAGAAATGAAAAACTGTTCGAACTCTGTCAATGGAAGCGCTGCATTGACACCAAACAGTTTAGGTGCCAATTCGACTCCAGTTCTAGGACCGTCCCATAATTCTGCATGTTGATCTTGTTGCGTTAGAAACAGAATAGTTACAGATTTTCCATTTCTCATTGTAATTACCAAAATGCTATCAGGTTCTTGACAACCGGTAAAATACAAGAAGTCTGTATTTTGACGAAAAACATATGGAATGTTGCCAGACATGTATACTTTAGACGAAGAAGGGATAACGATGATATGCGATTTTCCTAGATTCCTAATACAAGCGTAAGAACTAATGTTCTCAATTAACTTGTCTCGCCTCTGTTCAAATTCACACCGCTGAATGCCTGGCAGAACTTCTCCGTCTTTCACTAAATGAGGATGCGTTACCGCTGTTGGTTGACCACATGATCGGCAAAAAATGTTTGACGGCTGTTCAGTTTGTTGCCGATTTAAATTATTTTTAATTGTATCTACCGAGTGTCGTATGTATGCTCGCTGACCTAAAATTGTAATTAATAATCTGTATAATTCATTCAAAGGGATATAACCTATGATTTATCATTGCATTTATCCTAATTTCTCACCGTATTTTTTCATTCGATACATGACAATATTTTTCACAGTATTAAACATCTTTTATAATATACTTTTGACTAAAATATCGACGAATTTTTTTGTTCAATCCAAGTAGTGTTTACATAGATAAAATTATCGAAATTTGTATATCACAGTGTCACAGTGTTAGGTATTTACTTGTATCTTACTTTGATCAATTGAGCAATAAATGCGCGAACCTGATTTATATGCTCTATACAGGTATTTCGTAAAATGTATACGTATAAATGTTAATAGATAACATAGCCATTCTGGGCTATTGTTCTAACTATAAATACAAGCGTAACGAGAACAAAAAGTAACTGTCCATCTAAAAAAATTCATGATAAATTGGGTTATGTATTTCATATATATATATATATATATATATATATATATATACTTACCTATGTATACCTATATATGCATGCATATGATTCCTCATTGTTTATCACGACGACACGACCAATCATTTGGGTCGTTTTTTGTGATCAAGTCAATACATAATTTCAAAAATCGTGCACTGTTTTGTGAATAATTAAACAGCATCGATAATAGCTGCGATAAAATATACAAGCACAGATTCATACGTATGTATGTATACGCACGTAGGTATACGCATACAGTTATATCGAGCGAATGTTGTATTTAAGACACTGGACAATGCAATTGTAGTACTCGTAGGTAAATCGTAATTCGTTAGATAGAAATGATTTCTTATCACAGCATTAGTAAAATGTGAAATCATGGATTTCATTTAACTGACAATTATTGTTTTATCGTAGGATGAACTTTTAATCTGTCAAATATGCGTGGACAAGGAGACAGGAGGGCAAGAATTACTGTTGACTAGTTTGATTGATCTATGAAAAGTGACTTTGTGAATTACTCAAGATTTTATCTTACTTAATTGTAGCTGGAGGCTTGCCACTAAAAAGAAAGTTTACACGACAAACCTGGAAACTCTGATAATTAAAATATGAATTGATGTATGCAGTATGCATATCTAATTACACATGACATAATCATAAACAAATTTAATTTAATTTAATTTAATTTAATTCTAAGATAATCTGTAACTTTTCGATTGTAGATTAAAGTCAAATAATTTCTGAAAACTGAATACGTATTACCATGAGTGTTCAATTGGACATTGTAACCAGACCGGAGGTTCGCTTGGACGCGAAATGGTTGAAAGCGGATCTAAAACGTTTACTTTATCGGGATGGATTAGCCGAACTTTGGAATGAAATGGTACGAGATAGAGAAATTTTGAGTTCTTTGAGCGATGGTCTAATCAATGCAGCAGGCATAATAGCTAGAAAAGGTAAGACAAACGATTTATCGATAAAACTTTGATCAACTTTCAGTTACGATTAATTTACTATTTAATATTTTGTTATTTTTAGGCGAAAGTGGTCGTTATTATTGTAACATGGAAGTGTTATCGTGTCTTTGTTGCAATGGGATTTGTGGTCCGCAACTTGGTTGCAATTGTGGACCCTGCCAAAAGTTAGACGAAGAAGAAGCAGCAAGAGCTAGCGCATTTGTAGAGAAAAGCACGCCAGCTGAATATGTAATGGATTCTTGGATTTGGGGTCCTCAACCATGTAAAGAACAATTTTATTTAAAACAGCATTTTCTTTTTATTACCTTTGTAATTAATATTTGAATAATTTTTCAGCTGTTTCCGATCTAACAGCATGTATTAGTTTATTGATCAAAGAGCAAAGAAAATTATGTTACCAAGTTGCAAACAGCACTTTGTCCGCTATACGACTGAGACAACGTTTGATAGTGGTACGACGATATTTTACAGCTCTCTCTCGTCATAAACCACAGGAAACGAAGGATACCCCGACGGCATCGAAACCTATTAACAAGACACAAAAAATGTACAATAATTAATGTTAAGATTGTTTTAATTCTTAAACAGTTCTTTAAAGCAAGCGCAGCTCTTAAGAACGTAGTTAGCTAAACATCGATGTACATGTATCGAATGAAACTGGTTGAAATTTCAGCGTGAGACCGAACGAGAGGGCAACATTGGGTTTGGCACGTGTAGGATCTCGTGCAGCATTAAATTTTTCATTCGCATATTTAAGACGAGCTTGGAGATCCGGAGAGGATGTAGAATTTTGTAGCGAACTTCTATCAGAGTCGTTGGAGGCTTTACAATCATTGCCCGAAGCTACTCTTTTCGAGGAGAGCAATGTTTCTCAAGTGTGGTTAGAGGTAGTGGAACGATCAGCAAAATTCTTGAGACAAGTCGTTACAGGGTATTTACGTTTTCACGATCCATTACACCATTCTACTGCTCTAGCAATAACTTATCGCGATAGTTCTGTTTTTGATCGTCTAATTATTTTCTCATCGCTTTCAGGGATATAGTTAGCGGAAGATCATGGTGCCCTATTCCGATAGCTGATCAGCATACAGCCCTTTGTTTATTACTGGAGTTGGTGACGCAGAGAGCTACGTTATCGAGTTTATTAGATTCCGTTTGTTTGCTGCTGCATCTGAGTGGTAAACATAAACACCAAGACAATCGGGTAATGCCACCTGGAAGTACGGCACCGTTGGTACCATTGCTGCGGCGGCTAAACATGATACCAGCCTCTAAATCAAGGCGAACAGACGTAAACGTTGCACCGGGTCCTTGTGAGGTTTTACTCAAATATTTGAGACTTCCCGAGGATGATTCTACATCCGTAGACTTACGAAAAGCAGCGGTAATAATAATGTGCAATTTGAGTAGATTAGCTGCTCCCCTTTTACCTCCGATCATCACCGATAGATATCAGAAAAATTATAGCCAGACATTTCAAGAAGTTTTAGCTTGGGGAAGCGTGAAATTTGGCAACGGCTCGTCTCCATTTTACTGCGACGCAATTGCTGAACTTGGTGTCAAGCAACTTTGTTGTACCGAAAGAGCTTTAATGATTCTATCGATAAACGGGAATGTTTACATGATGTACTACGGAACGGACAGCCAATACCCGCAAAGAGTGTACGGATTTTCGGAGAAGTCGGTTACAATGATTGCCTCTCATCCAGACGGTACACATTACTTGGCGTTGACGCAGGATAGTTCCGTTTATTCTTGGGGGAATGGCGATGGCGGTCGGCTAGGTCACGGCGACAGAACATGGTATGGTGAACCGAAGCTGATCGAAGCACTGACCGAGAAGAATATCGTGTTCATAACATGCGGAAGTACTTATTCGGCGGCCCTCAGTTCAAACGGCGAATTGTACACGTGGGGGCGAGGGAATTACGGACGATTAGGTCACGGTAATTCGGACAACGTAACGATTCCTACATTGGTCACTGCCTTGAACGGCCATATGGTTGTACACGTGGCGTGCGGCAGCGGAGACTCGCAAACGTTATGCGTAACAGCTTCTGGTATAGTATTCTCCTGGGGTGATGGGAATTATGGAAAGCTTGGTAGGGGAGGCTGCGATGGATCGAAGACGCCAAAGATTGTTGACAAACTGTTGGACATAAACGTGGCGAAGGTATATTGTGGTGGACAATTTTCGGCTGCTTTAACTGCGTACGGTGAGGTTTATACTTGGGGTAAAGGTGAGGCTTACCGATTGGGGCATGGAAACGAGGAACACGTACGATATCCAAAAGCGATCGAAGCGTTGAAGATGAAGAAGGTGAAGGAGTTATGCGTCGGAAGTTTACACGTGTTGGCATTGACGGAGGACCAGTTGGTATACGGATGGGGTAGAAACGATTACGGTCAAATCGATCCGGCACTGGGCGCCGTTGTGCCAGAGCCGACTCTCTGCCCTACATTATCTGGGAAGAACGTGATCGGCCTGGCTTGCGGACCCACGCAAAGTTTCGCGTGGTGCACGTCCGCCTGGTCGGTCGCGAACAGGGTTGCTTTCGTCGTTGACATCTGCGAGGAGAGCTTCCGACTGTTGGATACGTTATTGAGCAAGGCGTGCGAAGGACTACCAGGCACCCGGCCACCTACTCAGGATCGAGAATGCTTAGCGGTCGCAACATTGAACTTGATCCGATTGCAATTGCATACAATGATAGCGCACAATATCGATGGTAAATCGGTTGGATTGGCCGGTACACCGTTACTAAACTCTTTGAAGCAGCGATGCGTTATGCTTGCAAGTAGCGTAGGCATCCTGGCGACTATCCAAGAAGCGGCTCAAGCCGTTTTACAAACCGGTTGGAGTATTTTGTTGCCAACGGCGAACGAACGCGCAAAGACACTGTCGAACTTTTTATCGAAAGCGAATTGTACAACGTTCGAACAGCTAAATGCTAGCAATGGCCAGCAATTTATGGCAGATCTGCTGGTTTCCAGCCTGATGGCAGATGGTGGGTTGGAATTAGCGTTGAAGAAAGCCGTGAAAGCGGAGGCAGGGGAGCTCGGTGACGAGAAGGAATTAGTCGCGAGTAACAACGCGAGCAGTAAATCGACCGATACAAAACAGGGGAAAGAATTTAATTCGGAAAAAAACAACACGAGTATCTCGCTGTTGCAGTTGGTGAAACAATTGATCAGGAACAGCACCTGTATCGCGCAGTCTAAATTGCTGGCCGTTCAACAACTGGGTAATAGTTACGAGGAACCGCAAAAGAGCGACAACTCGCCCAGTCTGAATCTCCTTTTAAAATTTCAACGATTGCTGATCGCGCACGTCTACGAGTGCATCAATGACGTTGGGGCGAAACAGTTGCGCGATCAGGAGATGCTCGGAGCCGAGTCGTTGTTGAAGAAATACGCAACGCAGATCTGCGTTCACGTAACCGACGTAATGTCGTCTGCGGCCGAATTGGCCACCACTAGCATTAAGCAGTTTGCGTACGTCTGTATAGTTCTAAGGGGCGACATCGTGAACGCTTTATTACCCGAACTGGTTACATGCCTTATTTTGCTACAGCTCGACTATCCGCTGCTGCTACTCAATATGAATTGGATGGAGATAGTAACACCGATGTTGGACGCGTTAGACCGATTTAACAAATTGGTACCGACGCTCGAGAAAAACGAGACGGACGATTTGTCTTGGCCAGGGATTATAGCCCCTCAGCATGGTAACAAAATATCTGTCTCGGACGAGTCTTCGGTCATTCGTTGGGCGGATTTGGAGAATCACAATCGCGATGGGGGCCTTTGGGTAGTGGTAAATAACAACGTGTACGACGTCCAAGATGTACGATTCGACGGACGATCGAGCTCGCTGGAGGGTCTTCAAACAAACGGCTCGTCGCGGTCTCAGCTCCCGCGAACCATGCTCGATTCTTACTTCGTCGGTCAATATTGCCAATCGGAACCGGAGAACGCCGAGATTACGATCGACGTGACGGACGTGTGCTCTTGTTTGCTCGACACCGAGAGAGCTTTGGGCTTTCTGTTGGGGCTTCACGGTCACAGAATGCGGCAAAGCCTGCCGTTGCAAACCGCCGAAGAGGAAGCTGCTCGTTGGTTAAACGCTAACTTTCTCAGGGGCGGATTGCAAGTGTTACAACCACCTAATCCGTACGAGGAGGAGAAAGGGGAGGCGAGAAGCAACACCTCGACGGCTGCGAATTCACCGACGGAACCCCCGCTGCCTATCCGTACCAAGAACGAGCCGCAGAAGGAACGACGGGAGGAAGATCGGATCGCAGCGTTCGTTTACGCTCTCGCTGAGACCCATAAGACCGATGCTCAGGTTCATTCCTTCTTAACTATTATCGATAAATATTCGAAAGCGAACAATCTTTTAGCGCATACCGAGTTTTCAGCCGATCACCCGATCGAAGAGGTTACCCGGCTCTTAATAGCGGTCATCGTGAAACATCTTGCTCTAGGCTATCAGGCGATTAGTTTGATCGATCATCAGGAACCAGGAACCGAAAATAGCCCGAAACTCACGAAACAACTCGCCGAAATGGTTAGAGCGATTCATCAAACGAAATGGAATTTAATTAGGATCAGGCAACAGCAGAACAGAAGTTACAAAGAAGTTTGCGCTCCTGCTCAAGAAAAGTGTAGATTTCTTCTGTACGAGGTAAGGTCTGCGACTAGTTATGAAATCAAGGGATTACGGGATCTCAAGCTGTTGCACACTGTTGGGAAATTTCGAAAAATCGTTGAAACGGTGATCAGGGATATTCGAAATAACAGGGACTCGCCGAGCAAACCCGAGGATATCGTCAACGCTTCGATACAAAACGCGAAAGTGAAAGGCAAATCTGACGAGGACTCGATTATGGTTATGCCGATGACAGCGTCGACTATCACCTCGGTGGCAACGACCGCGGTAATAATAACAACGCCAACACCAACGCCGACAACGATAATGATAACAACCTCGACTCCGACGCCTACTCCAACTGCGACACCAACGCTTACGGTAACGACAACAACGATCGCAACGTCATCGATGATAACGTTGGAATCGGTATCGGCACCGGCATCGGCATCGGCATCGGCATCGGCATCGGCATCGGCATCGGCATCGGCATCGGCATCGACTATGGCATCGGTATCGGTATCAGTATCAGGAAGCGGATCGGGTTCGGCATCGGCATCAGCATTAGCATTAACATCGATATCGGCATCAGCATCGGGATCGGGATCGGGATCGGGATCTGGATCGGGATCGGGATCGGTACCAGCACCAGCGACAGTGTCAGCGTCAACACCAGCACCGATATCGACGCCAACATCGACGCCAGCGTCGATCCCGATTTTGACGCAGAAAGAAACGATCGGCAAACCGTTGCTACCGTCGCCGAGGATAGAACATTTATCAGGTACGAAGAGAATCTTTCCTAAAGCTGGCGAGAAGATGAAACAGAAATGTTTAAATATCGATTCGAACGAGCTGATGGCAAATATCATAAACTTTGTGATCACCGAGGACGGGGGAGACGTCGAGACCTTACGTCGAGCCATGTACTGTCAGATGCAGCGGGCAAAGTTGCGCGAGCAAGGAATCCTGATGATGAAACAATTGCTAAAGAAAGATTGTTTGATAACGTCGGTAAAGTATTCGTTATTGAACGGTTGGCTTGGTTTGTCTCACGAGAATAAATCCCTGATCGATGGAATATCGCATTGCCTTGAAAGTATACAATCCATAACACCGTATCAAAAGTCGAAGATTATACTAGCCGAGGCAGAGGTAACTTCTTGGGCGGTGCAAGCTCTGCGAGCATACGTGATTCAGGCAGAGTTACCAAGCAAGCCGAAGATCAGCGATAAAAGCAGTTTGAATCAGGGTACGTACACTTGGTTACGAAAATTACCGAGAGCAAGGTTCCTATTGACAATATTGGGTATGTTGACCAACTATCATCACGCGAACGAGATTAGCTTGCTCGTCAATTCCGGTACGGTGTCGAGCGTGCTAACGTTGCTCAGGCAAATCGGACCGTCAACGTTTACGGACGTCGAGACGGATGCAACCGCGAAGCAAAAGGACACACTGGTGACGGTGATATACGAGGATAGCTTGGAGAAGAGCAAACCACCGAGCATTCAACCGACAGGTATGGAATTGGCCGCATTGATGAAAATCGGTACGAGAGTGGTCCGCGGTCTCGATTGGAAATGGGGCGACCAAGACGGTCCTCCACCGGGCGAAGGCCGCGTGATCGGTGAACTAGGCGAAGATGGCTGGATCCGGGTGCAATGGGACAACGGCTCCGCCAACTCGTATCGTATGGGAAAAGAGGGAATGTACGATTTAAAGTTGGCCGAACCGCCGACACCACCGGAGACCGATAGCGACATCGAGTCACCGCAAGACCTGGCTAAACTCGACAAGGGCCACGATTTCGTCGATGTCCATCCAACCACGTGCTTGAAAACCGCCTCCGTTACCGCGCTTCGCGTTCTCCTCTTCTGTTGCGGTATCGAGGCCGACAAGGTCGCCCCTTCCGCCATAAAGGTCCTCGCTTCCGTGTTGCGCGGTATCGTATCTTCCGCGTATAAATCCGACTGCAACGCGCAGTCACAGCTCGCGAGGGAACATCATGAAACCTGGGCAACCCTCGGTTCGTTGAGAGCGATCGCTAAATCTTCGGAACTTTGTAGAGCCCTCAGCACTAAGCCTTGGATTGATTTTCTTTTGAGCGTAGTTGCCGAACAGAGTAATCCAGATTTGGAGAAACAGATAATGGCGGTGCGTTTACTCGCTGCCGTTTTACCCTCCTGGTCACCCGACAACCCCAATCAGCTGCCATTTCTCGAGAAGATCTTTCGTATCATCGGACACATCGCGCTCAGCTGCGATCTGGGTGTTACATCCGAACTCTATTCCAACAAATGTCGTGTCTCTTTAACTGCTTCTCACAGCTCCACCGTTGTCGAGGAACTCGTTTCATTGATCAGACGTCTCCATTCGCTTTCAAAGTGGAACGCCACTTTGAACGGATTTCTCAGCTCGAAACTTTCGCTCGCCTCAGATTTGTTGAGCGACGGCCCGCTCTTTCACATACAAGTGAACGAGAATGGAGGTGAGAATAGCGTGAACATTCAAGACACGGTGATGGCGGCTCTGATCGTTATCGGAGGTCTCGACGATAGACCGAGAATCGGTGGCTTGGTCGACGTTGACGGACAGATTGGTACTATATGCAAGTTCACCGAACATCCCAAGGTTCTGGTGCAGATTAACACCGAAAACGATACCGGAGTACGCAAGAAGGTTCCATTCTTCGGTATTAAACAACTCGAGGAAAAATTTCGTTTAGATCGAATGCCCATGCCCGATTGTTTTCTATCCATTTGGGCTAATCTGTTGTTAGGTCATCGAGGAATGGATAAGAGGCCGAACGGAATGCCGGTGATAGCTGGTTCGGTGAATGCTTCTATTCTACGGAATCAACAACAACAGCTCGCTGCACTCAACGCCGGGAAAACCATATTGGAGTATCAAACCAAGTTGAGGAAACTATTAAAATTCTCGATCAATAGCAACAGCAGCAGCAGCAACAACAACAACAACAACAACAATAACAACAATAATAATAATAATGAGAATAATAACAGTCATAGCTGTCGGATTAACGAGAGTCGAAGGGGCCGCGACGCGATTCAAGAGCGACGATGGAGCGAAGGCAACGTTAAATGTGATCGTACATCCGTCCGCCGTTTCGGACCTGACCAAGTTAACCACAATAACGATAAAGAGGAGCAAAACGAGATACAAGCGAGGGAACTAGAAAAAAGGGGATATCAACAGCAAGAGACGAGGAAAGTGGAGAAAGGGATGGTGAAAGTAGAAGAAAAAGTGGCGAACAAGGATGACAGCAATGCCGGTATTAACGACATCGACGACGACGATGACAACGACGATGACCGCGACCACGACCACGACCACGACCACGATGACGACGGCGACGGCGATGGTGACGATGACGACGACGACGACGGCGACGGCGATGGTGACGACGACGGTGACGGTGACGACGACGACGACGACGACGACGACGACGACGACGACGACGACGACGGCGACGGCGACGGCGACGGCGACGGCGACGACGACGATGTCAACGTCAATCTTAACGTCAACGTAAACGTAAACGTCATCGTCAACGACCACGGGGACGGCGACAACAATGACGACGATGACGACGACGACGACGACGACGACGACAACGACAACGATGACGACGATGATGATGAAGACGACGATGACGATAACAATGATCACGACAACGACAACGGCGAGGATAACGTCGACGACGACGGCAACGACGAACGGAACAATGAAAAGGGTAGCGCTGTAACGATCAGTGTCGTTGACGGTATCCGGAATAACGGTAACAAAAACAGTTGTTCCAACAATAATGACAACAGTAACAAATCGGTGAATCGTTACGGGATTCGTAATCGTAATCGTATTCGTAATCGGAATCGGAATCGGAATCGGAATCGGAATCGGAATCGCAATCGCAATCGCAATCGTGTTCGTAATCAGGATCGTAACGAGGAGGGTGATCGTGTAAATCTGAACGTCGAGGAGAGCGAGGAGAACGAAGATTACGGAACGAATGGAAACGTCGATGATGATAGAAGCGGTCGTTGCGGCAGACGAACAACCCTGTTCCAAGAGATGCTGATACGCGCGACGAGACCGCAACCATTGAAACCTATATTCAAACGAAAAGAGCTGGAAGTAGCGGCTCTGGCTGTTTCGCAATACTTAGCCTCCGAATTGAGACACTCGCCGATTCAGGGAGCGGCGATGGCTCCGTTTACGTCGGCAGCGAGCACGATGGGAAAGAGCACGATGGGAACGGGATCGATGACCGGCGGAATGGCGGGTAATTTCTCCGAACCGGATTCACCCGCGTCCGATTGTTCTTTGGTCTCGTTAACCTCCAGCCAGAAGAAACACTGCAGAAGCAGCGGTAGAAAGAGTAGTCCTCCGGCGATGAGTCCTGTAGTCGCGCAGCTCACCGAGATGGGTTTCCCGAAGAGGAGCGTCGAGTTTGCGATAAAAAGCTTGAGCACCGGTGTTGGTTTCATCACGGCGGAGAGCGTGGTCGCTTGGCTTCTTGAGAACCCGGACGCCGCTCTGAGCGACACCGAAACATTGTCGAGCGTTTACGGATTGTCGGATCCCGAGGACTCTACCAACGAGAACATGGACGATTCTCCGTCAACGCAGGAGCCTGTTTCTTCCTCGACGATACCGCCAAACTATATGAAACGTACCGATTTCTTGTCGGTCGACGAATACGCGATCTACGTAAGGGACAATCTAATACCGGGAATGCTGGTACGGTGTTGCAAAAGTTACGAGGAAGTGGAATACGGGGACGTTGGCCAAGTGATAAAAATCGATCCGGAAGGGTTACACGATTTGAACGTTCAAGTCGCGTGGCAGCGAAAAGGCGGCACCTACTGGGTTCGATTTATTCACATCGAATTATTGGGCCACCCGCCGGCGATACCGGGCCCGGCGACGCTGAAGATCGGCGACAAAGTGAGAGTGAAGCCGTCGGTGACGGTGCCCAAGTACAAATGGGGCTCGGTGAATCATCAAAGCGTCGGCGTTGTGACCAGTATAATAAACAACGGGAAAGACGTATCGGTTGATTTCCCGCAGCAGAACGGTTGGACCGGGTGCGCGATAGAAATGGAACGGGTCCCATCCTGTCATCATTCGGTCTCCTGCAATTCTTGTCATCTGTTGCCGATATCCGGTCCCCGGTTCAAGTGTAAGTTCTGCGAGAGTTACAATCTCTGCGAGAATTGCTTTTACACGAAACGGTGCCACCGGCACGGATTCAATCGGATCGTGGAGCCAGGCTCGGCTGCGGTCTACGCTGGTAAACCGGGTAGATATCACCGTCAAGATTACACGGAATCATCCCTGATCGACGACTGGTCGAAATGTATACGAACGTTGAGCGTCTCGTCGAGAGAAAGTTGGGCGACACGGCTGGTGGACGGGTCCGGGCTCTATTGGCAGAGTTGCGGCTCACAGGGTAAACACTGGATCCGTATCGAAATGTTCCCGGGCATTCTAGTCCACTCGTTGAAGATAATCGTGAACCCGCAAGACAGCAGTTACATGCCGTGGCTGATCGCGGTGAACGTCGGCGAGTCGTTCAACAGTTTGGTAGAATTGGCGACGATAAGCGTGCGGCATACCGACACGAGCGTTCTCTTGCTCCAAGATGCGAAGGAGTATTATCCGTGTATCGAGATTGCGATCAAGCAATGCCGAAACGGCGGTATAGACTGCAAGATACGAGGGCTTCGGATAGTCGGTAAAAGGAAGATGTTCGAAAATCAATTGGCCACGTCCGTCTCGTTTCTAGCGTCCGACTGGGAGATCGTTCAAGAGCAGATGAACTCGCAACGAGCCTCCGAGCCACCGCCTCAACACTCGGCCGTCTACGTCTGGGGATTGAACGACAAGGATCAGCTGGGCGGGCTAAAAGGGTCGAAGATCAAGCTGCCGGTCTACAGCGAGGTTCTCTCGAAATTGAAGCCCATCCATATCGCAGGCGGTAGCAAGACTCTGTTCGTCGTTAGCCAAGAGGGGAAGTTGTACGCCTGCGGGGAGGGGACTAACGGTAGACTCGGCCTCGGCGATGATAGCAACGTATGCGAGCCGAAGCCTATCCCGTTTCTCAGTCAGTACGTGATCAAGAAGGTAGCCGTGCACTCGGGCGGGAAACACGCGTTGGCGCTCACCCAGGATGGGAAGGTATTCTCTTGGGGCGAAGGGGAGGACGGGAAATTGGGCCACGGTAATTCCGTCTCGTTGGATAAGCCAAGGCTGATCGAGTCTCTGAAGTCGAAGAGAATCAGGGATATCGGTTGCGGATCCGGCCACTCGGCCGCCATAACCAGCAGCGGAGAACTGTACACGTGGGGCCTGGGCGAGTACGGAAGGTTGGGCCACGGGGACACTGCCAGCCAGACGAAACCAAAATTGGTCCAATCTCTGGTCGGGCACCGCGTGATACAGGTCGCCTGCGGTAGCAGGGACGCGCAAACGATGGCACTGACGGCCGACGGATCGGTTTACTCGTGGGGCGACGGGGACTTTGGTAAACTCGGCCGTGGTGGCAGCGATGGTTGTTACACGCCACTGTTGATCGACAGGCTGAACGGTTTGGGGGTCGTGCAGATCGAGTGCGGGGCCCAGTTCTCGCTCGCTCTTACTAAATACGGTGAGGTATGGACCTGGGGGAAAGGCGATTACTTTCGACTCGGCCATGGCAACGATCATCACGTTCGGAAACCGACGCTGGTCGAGGGCCTTCGCGGGAAGAAAGTGATACACGTGGCCGTTGGTGCGCTTCATTGCCTAGCGGTGACGGACACCGGGCAGGTGTACGCTTGGGGTGACAACGACCACGGCCAGCAGGGAAACGGCTCGACGATCGTCAACAAGAAGCCCTCGTTGGTGCACAAGCTCGACGATGCCAGAGTGAATCGCGTATCCTGCGGCTCCAGTCACAGTATCGCCTGGGTCTTGACCGATCAGCCGACGACGAACAACCAAGAACCGGTCATGTTTCCAACCGCGAAGGACCCGCTCGGTCAAATGTCGCTTAGATTTCAGTCGAACGGCGGTATCGTCACCGCGACTGCCGCCACCGCCACCGCTGCATCCGCCGCTACCGCCGCTACCGCTACCAGCTCCGGCATCGTCAACGATATCGAGACGGAGAACGGAAGCTCGAAAACGTTTACCGTTCTTTCTGGAACTGACGGCACCGACACGACCGGCAACAACTCTATCGTCCCTTCTGGTAACCGACCTTCTCTCTCGAGCATCGTTCTCTCGTTAGAGAGTAACGTAGCGAAACAACAAGCGTTGCAGCACGTGATAAACGCGCTTCGTATAATACAAGCACGAATCGCTGTGGTGACGGCGTTGCAAAGTCACTCGACGTTAAAACCATCGGCTGTTGGTAGTAGCGGCGTTGGCGTTTGCGTCGGTGTTGGTTTGGCCAATGGGAACGCGAACAATTGTTGTTCGATGATGGCCGAGATGACAGTGTCGGACGGAACGGTTGCTGGGTCCTCCGTTACACCGGGAGGATCAGGTGGAGGAGGAGGAGGAGGAGGAGGAGGACAAGGACATAGCCACGTTTATCAGAACGTCGGTGATAGCGCGCAGGGTGGCGGAGAGGCGCCAGCGAACGCGGCGGAACTTGTTAATTTGGTAAACAACAGCCCGCGAACGAGCCCCGAATCGGAGGATTATCCGTTGGCGGCTGTGTTCCCATCGATGTCCAGTTCGGCCAGTTTATCCTCGCGCGCCTCGAAAATGTCGAGCACCGCGATGAGCGTGATCGCGGCTACTCTAACGTCTAACGCGCAAATCGTCGGCGACGGGATGCCCGGCGACTCGAATTTGGACGATTTCACGTGCACGTTGACCGAGGAGGACGCCAGAATGCTGGTCGATCTGTTGAAACTGGCCGTCGCCAATCGAGTCTGCAAAGGTGCCAAGGAGACGATATCATCGGTACTGATCGCGCTTGCGAAAATAAATCGGTCGATTCGCGGCATGGTGTTGGAGGTTTGCATCACGGAGCTCGAGGACACGGTGGCGAATTCGAGTAACAAGAGTAACGTGCCGCAGCCGGTGTTACAAGAGAGCCCGCATCCGTACGTAGACGGGACCACGTTGACCGGTCACGTAAAGATACCCGGTGCCGAGTCGCTCAGAGTCGAATTCGATCGGCGTTGTTCGACCGAGAAACGTCACGATCCGCTCACGATAATGGACGGGAACAATCGAGTACTGGCCGTGAAGTCTGGCAGGGAGTGGAGCGAGTGGGCCGCCGAGATTCGAGTTCCGGGCGACGAACTCCGTTGGCGATTCTCCTCTGACGGGTCGGTGAACGGTTGGGGATGGCGATTCACGGTGTATCCGGTGCTAGCGAGCCTCGCGCCTCACGAACTTGTCTCGGACAGAGCCGTGTTGTCGCAGCCGACTATTGCGCTCGCCGAATCCCTCCTCGACAACACTTTGATCACCTTGGATAGGAATATCGCGACGCGGCTAGCTGCTAGTTTGGCTCAGTGCAGTCAGCTGAGCGTGTTGTCCGCCCAACAACGGATGTGGGCGTTGAAGAAACTCCAAGTAGTCTACACCACCGGACCTGGTATACGCCCGGAACTGGCGCTCACCTCGCTTCTCGGCTCGTTACCCCAAGCGTTGCTCAAACAGTACGCGTACGAGGATCCTTTGGTCCGCGGCGGCAAGCAACTGATGCACAGCGACTTTTTCAAGGTTCTCGTTGCGCTTGCCTGCGACCTCGAACTGGACGGGATGCAGTGCTGCTCGGAAATTCACAAATGGTCGTGGTTTCGAAGATACTGCCTAGCCGCGCGTGTCGCCAAGTCTCTCGTAAATCGGACGCCGCTCCCGAGGTCGTTCTGCCTCGAAGTCACTAAACGGATCAACGAGATGATCACGGACGGAGAGGGGAACAACAAGGATCACGAGAATCACGATCTCTTCAAACAGGAACACGACGAACAGTTGTTGCAATGGTTGAGCCGGAGGCCGGAAGATTGGACGTTGTCGTGGGACGGTTGTGGCGCGATTTACGGCTGGGGCCACAATCATCGGGGTCAATTGGGCGGTTTAGAAGGAGCCAAGGTGAAACTGCCCGTTCTATGCGAAAGTCTGTCCGCGCTACGGCCCGTCCAGCTCACCGGCGGCGAGCAAACGTTATTCGCGGTCACCGCTGACGGGAAGGTTTATGCAACCGGTAAATCGCTGCTTTCGTCTCCTTACCCCCTCGTACTTGTGCTGTACTGTATCGATCGCTTAATGTACTTGCTCGCTTTCAATATTCTATAGGCTACGGTGCCCTTGGCCGTCTAGGAATCGGAGGGACGGACTCTGTGATGGTGCCGACTCTTTTAGAGTCGATTCAACACGTGTTCGTTAAAAAGGTGGCCGTTAATTCAGGAGGGAAACACTGCGTTGCCCTAAGTTCCGAAGGGCATGTTTACTCCTGGGGTGAAGGCGACGACGGGAAATTAGGACACGGGAACAGATTGTCGTACGATCGACCGAAATTGATCGAGGAGTTATTGGGTACCGAGATCGTCGATATAGCTTGCGGTGGTCATCACAGCGCAGCGATCACGAGTGCCGGCTGGCTTTACACTTGGGGAAAAGGTAAGCGGGGGCGGGTGCCGTACGCGGACCCGAACCGAGCGAATCGAACGAATCAACAGTGAAATTTCAGGCCGATACGGGCGACTAGGTCATGGAGATAGCGAAGATCAATTGACACCGAAGCTGGTGGAAGCGTTGCAGGATTACAAGGTGATCGACGTTGCGTGCGGAAGCGGTGACGCCCAGACACTTTGCGTCACCGATGATGATAACGTTTGGAGCTGGGGCGATGGAGACTACGGGAAATTGGGCAGAGGTGGCAGCGACGGCTGCAAGATCCCGATGAAAATAGAATCGCTCGCAGGGCTCGGTGTCATTAAAGTCGAGTGCGGTAGTCAGTTCTCAGTCGCACTGACAAGATCAGGTGCGATATACACGTGGTAAGTATTATTCTTCTGTTCAACTGAGATTTCTCTCTGTTTCCCCCTTTGAATACAGCAATTCTGTACAAGTTATACTAAAGGATAGTAATCGCTCTACCCTCAGGGGTAAAGGAGATTATCATCGTTTGGGTCATGGTACAGACGATCATGTACGTAGACCGCGTAAAGTAGCAGCTCTTCAAGGGAAAAAGATCATTTCCATAGCGACAGGTTCGTTACATTGCGTGGCCTGCTCGGATAAAGGAGAAGTTTTTACTTGGGGAGACAACGACGAGGGCCAACTGGGCGATGGAACAACGAGTGCTCTTCAAAGACCAAGATTGGTTCACGCGTTGCAGGGTAAAAAGATAACACGAGTCGCTTGCGGTAGCGCTCACACTTTAGCGTGGAGCACGATGAAAGCTACTCAAAGCAGGATGCCTGCCACTACACCAATGGAGTACGATTTAGTGAAAGATCTTCCATTCTCTGTGCTCCACAATCGATTGGTACTCCTTCACCATTTTGCCGAGTTACTTTGCCCCTGTTTGCCGATGTTCCCAATTATCGGCCCGATCAGCCTAAGCAAATTGGCCCCGATGCTAGTATACAGCATTAAAGAAGCAACATTCCGTAAAGTGGTTCAAGCAACGATGGTCAGAGATCGGCAACACGGGCCAGTGATAGAATTGAATCGAATACAAGTAAAGCGAGCCAGAAGCAAGGGTGGATTGGCTGGACCGGATGGCATTAAATCTGTCTTCGGCCAAATGGTCTCCAAGATGTCTTTATTAACGCAAGACGTTCTCTTCTTTCCCCACAGGGTCTGGAAAGTGAAATTTATCGGTGTGTAACAATTATATCGGTATTTAAATTCGATTACTTTGAAAAGAACGAAAGCTTATCGAACGAGGAAAGGTATACTAACGAACAATTCCCTTGGATCCATTTACAACAGGGGAAAGCGTGGACGATTGCGGTGGTGGATATAGCGAGAGTATAGCAGAAATGTGCGATGAATTACAAAATGGTTCGTTACCTTTGCTTATACCGACACCGAACGGTCGGGACGATAGCGGCACTAACAGAGATTGCTTTCTACTAAATCCAACGGCCAATTCCCTGTTACATACGAACATGTTTCGGTTCCTCGGGATCTTAATGGGCATTGCGATAAGAACCGGTAGCCCGTTGAGTTTGAATTTGGCTGAGCCTGTTTGGAAACAACTCGCAGGTACACCGTTAACGCCGGCTGATTTGACCGAAGTTGACCGGGACTATGTCCCAGGACTATTATGCATCCGGGACATGGACCCGGACGAGAAGGTGTTCCAGACTCTTGAAATGCCGTTTTCCACGCCATCGGCAGTAGGACACGACATACCGTTATCGAACAGGTACTTTGGCGCCAAATTTTATTTTTATCGACATTAACAAACGTTTCCGATCTTACCATCCTAGCATTCCACGCGTTGTCTCCCGAATTTACGTTTCACGTTTCACGTTTCACGTTTCACGTTTCACTGTTCCAGATACCGAAAGATCACTCCCGAAAACAAACACGAGTATGTCCAATTAGCATTGAATTATAGATTACACGAATTCGATGCACAAGTCGCTGCTGTCCGCGATGGTATGTCGAAAGTTATCCCTGTACCTTTTCTCGCATTGTTTAGTGGCCCCGAATTAGAAACGATGGTCTGTGGTAGCCCAGACATACCGCTTAATTTATTAAAATCTGTTGCAACGTATAAAGGTATATAATCACACGATAATGAAGTATTATATAATGTTTATTAGACATAGGTACGATTGGATTCTTCTTTACAATTCTCGTGATACATTTGTTTTGCCAGGTATCGAAGCGACCGCTCCTTTAATTCAATGGTTCTGGGAGGTAATGGAAGAGTTTTCCAATCAGGAAAGATCTTTGTTTTTACGATTTGTTTGGGGTAGAACTCGTTTACCGCGTACGATCGCCGATTTTCGAGGAAGAGACTTTGTCCTGCAGGTAATCAATTTCGTTTTCATCGTTTTCTTTACCTCTTCTATATTCCAGTTTCTATTTTTATCGTTTGCCTCTCATCGGTTTGCTTAGGTAATGGACAAATACAATCCACCGGATCATTTTCTTCCTGAAAGTTACACATGCTTTTTCCTGTTGAAAATGCCAAGGTACTCGTGCAAACCAGTATTGCGACAAAAATTGAAGTATGCGATACATTTTTGTAAAAGTATCGATACCGATGAATATGCCCGAGTACAAGCTGTAACAAATTCGGACACCGAAGAAACGGATAGCCTCGCTAGTGAAGAGTATATATCGCTTTAATCGGATCGATTCCTCGATTCTTTTTATTCATTAAAACTTGATTGAAGTTCTATTGATCGATCGATAAAATTAATAGCTAATCGGTGATTTGATTCCGGTCTCCCATATATGTCCATGTATACCAAGGTAAGGTGGGTATAATGGATATCTTTTCTTTCCTGTTCAACTTTTATTCAATTGAATTTAGAAGATTTATAGAGTCTACACGCGTTTACTCAATTAAAAAATAAAAAAATACTTTCATGGAATGAACTCAATGTTAATAAAGAAAAAATAAGCTTCTCTCTCTCTCTCTCTCTCTCTCTCTTATATATATATAAAAATAAATCTGTACGCATACTTATTTTTTCTTTACATATTATTTAACTGTAAAGAGCGGGAAAAACCGTGACTGGCGTACGTGCAACTAATGCGAATTACATGCTTATGTGTATGCCCACATAAATGTGTATGTTTATGTATGTACTTGCATTAAATATATACAGACAAAAGTAACTTGATATATTACATATATATATAATAATATATATATATATATATATATATATATATATATATATATATATATATATAGGTACACAAATTTAATAATTTTTATGAAATATAGTACTAATGGTTTTAATAATAATGTATACATTAAGTAACCATTATATAAGTACACTGCACAGATGTTTGTACAAATTTGCTAACGTACTTGATGTTTAAACATGGTACGAAAGTGTCATTTACAGTTATTGACTCATAAATATCTTACACACACACACACACACACACACACACACACACGCGCGCGCGCGCGCGCGTAAAGAACAACAATATTAATGCAATACGGATCAATAGTAACATTTACATACGTATAGATATCTATAGGTAGAGTTTATAGTAACACAAGTAGAGTTTATCAAGTTCATGTTTTATTTGTTGAATAAATTCAGTAGTCTTATGGATACTGATAGACGTAAGTAGCACATTGGAAATCCATATTTCTTATACATTTCATCTTTCTATTTTTAACTTTTTAATGAAGCTTTTACGGAATGTATGTAGATATGATATTCTCGTGTTATTTTTAAGCATATAATACGTTAGCAAATTTTGTACAAAAACATATGGTAAACGTTATACGCAGTACTGTTGCTATTTAACTTTATACATTCGTATTCGAAGAACTTGTAACTTCGTTTTCATCCAATGAGATTTCTATTTGGCCATTGTATTGATGTACTTAATACTTTGATGTCCCGATATTTTCAAAGTTTCCACACTTTCCATTGTTCAAACTTAGACAGTGCTTTTCTATTGGCATTTAGTGAGACGGTATTCCCATATAACATAAACTGTATCTCAAAATAAGGATCGAATACAAAATATCATTATAAGGAAACAAAGTTAGATATGTATATACGTATATAACAAATTCTTAGAATATGAATAAGCCAATTTTAGGTACTGTCGCAATTGCATACATGTAATTTTAGGTGTATCGTAACAATTACATTACTTATCATTAAAGATATTCTACTATCTTATGCAATTCGACAAAAATTTAGTGAACAGCGAAATATATACGATATAAATTTCTTTTATATGTGCATTCATTAACTACATACAGTCTGTTAAATATTAAATATGCATTGTTTATACACATGCAACATTACATTTTATTTATTTATTTGTTTATTTATTTATTTATTTTATATTCATACTTAATATTTATTTATGTATAATCCAAAGGCTGTGTATTTAATCAGTTTTAGCGTGTAGCGCGTGTGAGTGTATTCCTCGGATTGATACGGTTATATAGTTTTTATTCGCTGTTTATAAATGCTTCTGCGGAAAGAAAAGTTATCAGTCACGCATGAAATATGTACCTTATACGCGAAATGTTTATTCTTCGGAAAATATATACATTCATTGAAAATTTTTTTATTTAATATCGTTTTTTTTATTGTTATATAAGAATAATATATGATAATAAAAATATTTAGTGTTTTTTCACACAAATTAATACAGCTTAACATGCGTTAACATGCATTAATGTAGTAAAAACGTCGATAATCATTGTAGAAGATTAACCAGTATGTTTGATAACAAGGATTTATAAATAAAGTCGTTAAAACGATAAAGCATAGAGAGAACAATTTTATTATACAGAGTGTAACTTTAAGACATTGTAAATTCATATTATATCTTTTATAATTTTCTTCTTTTTTAAACATGTTCCATTCGATAAAGCATAAGGTATTTTTTATATAATTACACTAGTTTTTATAGGATTCACTAGGTTTCCAACAAATTAGTTTCAGTTACATAATGTACATATACATTGCACAAGATCGATAACAAGAAGAACACCAATCTTATTGTCCAGAATACAATTACCTGATCACGCAGATGTTGTAATAATAGGTAAGTAACAAACTGCTTTGGCTATTTCATACATTAAGTAAACAGCATATATGTAGTATAATTGTGTCATATTATTATACTTAGGTGGAGGTAGCGCAGGTTGCAATGCCCTTTATCAATTAGGGCGTCGTGGCATGAATGCAATACTGTTGGAAAAATCAAAATTAACGTCTGGCACAACATGGCATACTGCTGGCCTTATATGGAGTATGCGTAGTACAAATGATACAGAGACGGAGTTATTAAAAGTTACAAAACACATTGTTAATTCCCTGGAAGAAGAAACTGGAATTAATCCAGGATGGATAAATAACGGTGGTCTTTACACTGCGCATTCCAATGTGAGTATTCAATATTTTTGCTCATTTTCTATTCGTTCTATTTTACTCGTATCGATATCTCTCCTTTTAGTATTATTATTGCTATTATTATTATTATTATTATTATTATTATTATTATTATTATTATTATTATTATATTTTCATTGTTATCGTTTAATATTCAATATCAATTTATCACATATTATAGGAACGATTAGATGAATGCAGAAGATTTGTTACTGCTTCTAAAGCCTTTGGTACCGAGGCGCATCTAATTTCCTCTCGAGAAGTGAAAGAGTTATTCCCTTTATTAAATGAGAATAATATTCAGGGAGCTGTTTACTGTCCAGAAGATGGAGTTATTGATCCTACTATGTTAATAAATGCTCTGACGAAGTCAGCAATAAACAACGGTTGTCAGGTTGAGTTCGTTTCAACAACATTCCTATTTTAACAAGATAATGAATTAATTTATTAATGTTATATAGATCATTGAAAATTGTCCAGTCACAAATATACTTACAAAAGAGACTATTAAAAATACTAGAAGCGTGTATGGTGTGGAAACACAGCATGGCATTATAAAGACAAATATTGTCCTAAACGCTGCTGGAGCTTGGTCGAAGAATATAGCAAACATGATAGACGTGAATATTCCTCTGACACCCATTAAGCACGCTTACATTGTTACAGAACCGATAGAAGGATTGCAAATGCTTCCAAATATTAGAGATGGTGATACCAGCTTGTATTTTCGTATACAGGGTAGTTCCATGTTTATAGGTGCATACGAACAAAATCCTACTTTATTACCATCTGTGAGTTCTCCGATTCAGTTTCCCACTATTTAGATTGCTTAAACAATATTCTGAATACACAGTTAAAGAATACATAGAAACAATTTTAATAAACTGCTTAGCAATTTCCTCGGAATATGATTAAGAGATTCGTGGAAACAATTTTACTAATTTATGTCTGTTTTTATTATTTCCATATAAAAGGCTCCAGAACAATTTTCATTCGGTCTTTACGAATTAGATTGGAATATTTTCAATACATACTTTGAATTAATGATTCAATTAATTCCAAAACTATCAACAACTGGGATAAAAGCCACGATATGCGGACCAGAAAGTTTCACTCCTGATCACCGACCAATTATGGGTAGTTATGTTAGAATTATTTACATATGTTGCCAATATTTTCCCCCACTCTCAACCTTCAACTTTCATTAAATTCTAAAGGTGAGGATCCCCGTTGTTCTGGATTCTTTTATTCTTGCGGTTATAACAGCGCTGGAATGATGTTGGGAGGTGGATGCGGAGAGCAAATTGCACACTGGATAATTAATGGACGGCCCGACAAGTACATGTTCAATTATGATATCAGAAGGTAGAATAATTTATTACTTTGTCTTTTCCTTTGCATTCAACTTTATTCCTGAGTTATTGATGTTTGCATTTTTGTATCTATTGGTTGGTTGGTTTATAGATTTTTACCAGAACAAAGAAACAATTTGATTTGGATAAATGAAAGATCTCGTGAAGCTTATGCAACAAATTACAATATTATATTTCCACATAATCAACCATTAAGTGGCAGAAATCTTAAAACAAATCCTTTTCATAATGTAAGAGTAATATCAATAGCACAGTCTAGTAACGTATAATGTTAAATGATAAAGGATCAATCACTCTATGGACTTGAGCCTTTTTTTTTAGTTACTTGTCGAAAGAGGCGCTTTTATGGAAGAATGTCAAGGCTGGGAGCGACCTGCATGGTTTTTTTTAACTGGAAAAGAAAGGATTACACCTTACGATTATAACACACATTACAATACGGAAAGGAAGCCGGATGACAAATATTGGATGACGTTAGAAAAAGAATATAACTTTCATTTTTCACCATACAACGAAATCGTAAGCAAAACAGAAAAGAATAAGAAATATATCGTAATAGTAAACCTGCAAATTTTATCAGATTAGAGAAGAAGCTCTCGCTTGTCGTAAGAATGTGGCTTTGTTCGATATATCTCATCTTGGAAAATTTTATCTTTGCGGACCCGATGCCCAAAGGGCAGCAGATTATTTGTTCACAGCAAATACAAATTGCAATTTTAACAAAACAATATACACTTGCGCGTTGAATCATGCTGGGGGAGTAGAAATAGTTTGTACAGTTACGGCCCTGAAACCTGGTTCAAGCGGAATTGTACATCCAATATTTAAAGAACAAGCGTTTTACATTGGTACAGTCCCTTTCTTATTTTTACTTTAATATTTTCAGTCATAAATAAGATAATACTATTCTTTACTTGTACTCTCATCTATACAGTGTCAAGTAGCATGTCAACTTATCATACATGGGCTCATATAAATAAAGTAATAACGGAAAAAGGATTTGATGTATCTTTAGATGACGTTACTGAACAAATTGGCATTTTATCCGTGCAAGGACCTAATAGGTACCATATTGTATTGCGTGTAACACCCACATGTATTTGATTTGATCGATTACGATTCGTACAATTTAAACTTATGCTTAAATATTAAGATATTATTCACTTTCTAGCCGACGTTTAGTGGAAACATTAATTGAAGACGATATCTCAGACGAATCTTTTAAATATTCATCTACAAAATTGACAAAAATTAAAAACGAAGTGATCCGTTTAGTTAGACTCAGTTATGTTGGAGAACTTGGGTTTGAGTTACATATTCCGAAATCATCGTGCCAACTAATTTATAAAACTTTAATAAATCATGGTGAGCCGTATAATATGAAGCATGCTGGTTATCGAGCACTGCACAGTCTTAGTTGTGAAAAAGGTATGTAAATGGATTCCATTTTACGAATTCCGATTGCTGACACGATTAAATTTTCTAGGTCATCTCCTTTGGGGATCGGATCTTAGAACAGATGATAATCCTATAGAAGCTGGACTTGATTCTGCCTGTCGCAAAAACGGTGAATATTTGGGTAAAATAGCCGTCGATCGAATGCGCAAAACTGGAATAAAAAAGAAATTGATGCGCGTTCATTTAAAGAGGTACGTATTGAAAAACGATACCGATAATTATTATGCTTACCGTTGATAGAATAATACTAATACAACGTACATATATTGCAATGTGTAGTAACATTCCATTGTGGGGTTCAGAAGTCATTTACAGAAATAACCGTCTTGTTGGTTATTTACGAAGAACAGAATTAAGTTACAGTTATGGGGGTACTATTGGGCATGGGTAAGTATATACAATGACATAAGGCATTGAGTGTAAAAAGATACGATTAACGTTATTGACATTAGATACATAAGACACCCAAATGGAGAAAATGTGACAAAGGAATTTGTAGAAAGTGGCAATTATGAGGTCGAGGCCATGGGAAAACGATACGCAGTGGTTCTTTACAACTAAAAGCTCACCTAATTCCTACAGTAAAAATTTGTTTAAAAATTAAAATATTCAGTTACAATTTTAATACCTTTTTTCTTTTGTTTATCCTGCTAAAGGATTAGCATGTATAGTTACGCTGTTTATTCGAGTCTCTGTAAGTGGTCTATAGTTCTTAGGATTTACCGGTAACTTTTCCAACTGTTCGAGGGTTTCCAAACCATCTATTACCCTAATGATAAAGTAGAAGTAAGGTTTACAGATTAGACATTCAATAATATGTTTAGGCATGAAGAATAAAATGGAAAAGAAATGTATTTACTTTCCAAATAAAGTATATTTTAGATCCAAGTGCGGCTGAGGTCCATATGTTATAAAAAACTGACTTCCATTTGTATTTGGACCATTATTGGCCATAGAGACAAGCCCTCTCGCATTATGTTTTAATTCTTCTTTAAATTCATCTTCTAATTTTCGATTCCAGATCGATGTTCCACCTTTACCAGTTTGTGTAGGATCCCCAGTTTGAACGATAAAACCTTTTATATTTCTATGAAATAAACAATTGTCGTAGTAATTGCTAGCACACAAAGCAAGAAAATTCTGAAAAATAAATAAATCTCATCACTTACACGCATATGATGCGAATCGCTACACATATTCGTGTGTCGTAAAATAAATATAAAAATTTTACCTCGCATGTCTTTGGGCATAATTCACAAAATAATTCTATTTTTATGTCTCCAACGTCGGTATGTAAAGTAACGCTCTACAAATGAAAATCGGTTACAACTTATGTATGTACTTTATGTATGTACGTGTATTATACTTTAACAAGAAAATTGTACCAGTAGTAAATTCCTTTACATACCATTTTTTAGATAGAACTGGTCTATATTCATTAATGGTGGATAAGGCATTACACCTATCACTTTTAAGCCATCATTGACATGCTTGCCTTGCTAGTTCTCTGCTATACGTTACTATAAAAAAAATGCTAATAACTATAACATAATAATAATAATAATAATAATAATAACAATAATAATAATAATAATAATAATAATAATAATAATAATAATAATAATAATAACAATAACAAATGTAGGTACGTATTATATACATACGTAAAGTCGGCCATATTGAACTTTATTGAATGACTAACGAAATCAAATGTACGATTTTATTCCCAACTGAATTCGAGTTTTGCTTAGTATATTGATTTCCAGCGGATTGGAAAAAGATCTAAAAAATTGAAAAATGCGTACTTATCAAATGGAGAAAGAATAAATTTGAATCATTGATATATATATATGTATACTGTATAAGGTGTTATTTAAGAGAGACACAGAAATAATTTGTAACCAATTTGACTTCGGTTCAAAGCGGTAAGGAATAGTTGAAGCAGCGCCACTTATTTCAGCTGAACGTTCCGCTCGTTTCTCGTTGCAAGTAACGGTTAGGTAAAAAAAGATATTAAATATCGTGGGATAAATAAAACTTGTAAAAAGTGCATTTAATACTGTTTAAATTGATAATAGGATTATATTTTATTAATAAAATAAAGGAGCATTTGGTTGTGAAAGTTATCATAAAGAAGTGACAAGAAAATCCAAACTAGTGGCGCGTCTGTGCAAACGGCTCTCTTTGGTCGCATGACGTAATTGTATTGATCGCGGAAGAAGAGCCGAAAGTCGCGCATTCGCCATCTTGGACGAATTGTGGAAAAGAAGTTTCTGTGTCTTGCAGGCGCGGTACGCTTGTAATAATTAGAATCCACGACAATCCGGATATTAATTAGTTTAACTAGAAAGTAACCCCTTTGTCAGTTAGAAACCCATTTGGACGGACCAAGGTAGGTCATTATTTCTTTGATATATTTCTTTCTCGGAATCTTTTTTTCTACGTGGGATCTCTCTTCCCATTTCTCTACCTACTATCATTATTTAGTTTTCGATACTTTCTCGCCTCTTAATACCATTACTCTATTCTTTAGATATTTTTTACGCCGCTACCACTTCGTTAACTTTGTTCCTTGGGAAATTTTTCCAATATCGCGGGAGTGAATCTTTTGTTTCGACGTCTTTCTATCATTTTGACATCACGGTAGAGAGAGAGAGAGAGAGAGAGAGAGAAAGAGAGAGAGATTCGGCCTAATTATTATACCACGTCCCTTTTCGTGTCCCTTCGGTTTATCATTTCCTGGATATTTCAATCGATCGTCGACTAATTCTCGATCAATTCTCACACCCATCTTCGTCTTTCTGTTCCCCGCATCCATACGCTTATCGTAACAAAGCTTTCCGAAACTCTCTTCTATGCCGTTCACTTCCCCCTCACTGAACATTCTTGTCAACTTTTTTGTTTTCTACCGTTCTCTATGAATATTATTTCATCCTTTCCTCCAACTTCTTAACATCTACTTTCCTTCTCGTCTCTTTTCACACTCACTTTTCACCGTTTTTCTTAATATATAACCACTGCCTATAACAATTTTTCTTCATCTTTTTCCCTCCTTTTTCTTATTTCTCTCTTTATTTCTCTTCAGACCAATAAATTATATTAATAATAGCAGGTTGCATTCTTTGTTTCTTTTTCTTTTCTTTTCTTTTCTTTTCTTTTCTTTTCTTTTCTTTTCTCTCCACTCTTTTATGTTTATAATCGTTCCAGGTTTCTATGTTTGTATCTGTTTCTGAATAATTATAAATATCATGCAATCAAGGACTAACAAAATTTAATTGTAACAACAATTTCAGTTTAAAATGTATTCGAAAATGTCGAACTAAATTAAAAAATTAAAAATTAATTATTTCCATATTTATCGTATTGAATTTTATTTTTTAATTGTTATTAATTTTAATTATGATTACAGATAAAGGGTTCGTTCTTTGGGTCTGATTGCTACTAAATGGTTGCCTGCAGACAGCATGTCTACTCTGTCAGGGCTTGTGTCGAAGGGGGAGAAAGGAAAATCCAAGTTCCAATCGTTAGACATCAATAGCTTGTACCGGGTGAGTAGGGTGAGTTGGCCAAATAGTTTTGTTTTTCTTTTTTTCTTTTTTCTCTCCCCCTCCCCCTTCTTCCTTCCTCTCTTTACTTCTTTTTTTGTTTTTCTCTGTTTCCCAATATTTAATTCGTTTTCGCATTACGTGCTTTTCTAGCATAATTAATATATTCATTTGTATCAAGTATTGAGAATGTGAGAATTGAAATGATGGTTTCAAAGAAAATGGAGTTGGTATCCGATTTGTTGTGTACGCAGGGAGAATCTTTAGAGCAACATCAACAGAAAAATACATTACCACGCAAACATGGAATGCAAAGTCTTGGAAAAGTGCCTTCGGCACGGCGACCACCTGCTAATCTGCCTAGCTTAAAAAGTGAACATAGCAGTAACGATCCAGCTGTCAGTCTTGTACCAAGTGGAGGAAGTGGTTGGGCTACTACCAAAGAGTCAACAACTACTACTACTGCTACAACTACTACAGCCATAACCGCATCAGATACATCTACTGTAAATTTTGTTAAAACACACTTATTATGTAAATTTTCGAGCATCATTGAAGTATTACTTATTGCTGACCAATTTAACGATTAGTAAAGGAGATATATAGTGGTTAATGTTTATATTTTGTTCTCTACGTAAGACTGATAAGACTCTTGAATTTATTACGGATTGAAAGAAATAATTGATAAAACTAATTATTCTATTGTCAGTCAAATTCTTCATCGGCACAATGTGTTGTGGGAAGTGTCGCAACAGCATCGCTGCATCCATTACTACCAGGGCAACAAAATATTTCGCAACCTCCTTACTCGACAGATGCAAACAACAAATCATGGAGTGCAATAATGAGCAGATCTGGAGATGGTATAATTGGCAAAATTGCACCATAAACGTGTGCTTATTTGTTGTAAAACTTTTAATTAGAATATTGTTTAATGTTTTAATATTTAGGTGTTGTATCTGGTGGTCAGCAGCAGCAGCAACAGCAGCAGCAGCAGCAGCAGCAACAACAACAACAACAACAACAACAACAACAGCAGCAGCAGCAGCAACAACAGCAGCAGCAGCAGCAGCAGCAGCAGACAAATCGGGAATTAAATGCACAATACGGACCTGGACCAAGTTTACGACCTCAAAGTACGATTTGTACGAAAAGTTAATAAGATAACTATATGTCGGAGAGAAAATTGAACATTCAATTTATTTATTATATAAAACTTGTAATTTTGTTATAGCGGAAGGAAGTTGGATACAAGGTGGAAGTCGTACAGCAAATGGTGCAGGAATAGGAACTACTGGTTCCGCAAATGGGAATTCCGGGGTCCAGGTCCCCCCTTTGAATATTACTGGATCAGGAGGACATGCGGACATATCCGGTGGCGGCCGACAGAACTTGGTCCAATCTCCCAACATGGCCATGGGCCAGGGAGGCCCACACAATTCTTCAAACAATCAGAATATATTGAATTCTAGCTCTCATCAAGTTGGTCCAAATTTACATCACTATAGAGGACTCATTCCTTCATTTGTAAGTTCTACCGTGCATATATATTTCTAGTTATTACTTGATTTTACTTAACGTTATTGATATTTGACAAATACATTTCTTTATTTGTATACACTTAGATGTGCTGCGGAAATTTTTCTGGTGGATTTCCTTCACAATTTTCATCAAACGCAAGTACCACTGGGCCGAAACCCCGGTTCAGTTATTCTTCAGAACGCTTCCCTCCTCCGGCTGTTCGTCAACAAGAGCGCGAGCGCGTGCCCGAGGAAGAGATTATTACACGACCAATCATTAAAGAAGAAGATCTTACGCGAATGGACGATATTTCTCGCGATGCCGGCTGGGCGGCGCATGACGACATCGATTATAATCAAAAGCTTGCCTTTAGCGATGATGAACCAGATACTGAACCTTCGAAAAAAGATGAAAAGAGGGACAATAAGGATGAGAAAAGTGAAGAAAATTCAATGGAGGATAGAGGGGAGAAGATCAGGGACAATAACCGTGAGAGTCGTGAAAATCGTGATAATCGTGACAATCGTGACAATCACGATAATCGAGATCTAAAGGATTCCCGAGATCAGGCGACTCATCGTCCGTGGACTCAGAGCTCTTTAGCCCGCGATCTTCGTGGCGGCTCGAACGGGTCTGGTACTTATAGCGGCCAGTCACAGCTACATTCGGCGCATTCCTTGAAAGGTCGGAACATTTTCTTTCGCATTAGTAATTTTCTCTTTCGTATTTTGTATCTCGGGTATTGAATCGTGATTTTATATAATCTCGTTTATCGAGCATTTCCTTAAAAAACAGGTGTAGAAGATGATGAAGCGTGGAACGAGAGACGCAGGTTAAAAGTTGTTGAAGTTGCGTCTGCTGTTGAACGCGCTCGACAACGGAAAGAAGAGGAAGAAAAACGATATCAAGAATCAACTAGACAAGCGGCAGCTAAAAAATTGCAAGATTTAGAGCAAAAGATGAAAGAGAAACAAGCCAATGAATCGAAAGGCTTGATAACCGTTCCACCAGTGCCGATCCCAGTTCCCGATTGGGAACGAGAAAGGGAAAACAGGGAGCGTGAAAATAGAGAACGAGAGCGATCCGAAGGGAAAGACGAAAAGTCTTTGAACCGCGAATCCCGTGAAATTAGAGACGGCCCAAAAGATGGTAGAGATTCGCGTGACCAATTGATATCAGATTTCCGACAAACCGATCGACAAGGGTTTGTCAGACAAGATAGTAATCGCAATGATCGTGAAAGAGAACGAGACCGTGAACGCGATCAAAGAGACACGAGGGACCGTGAACTTCACGCCCCATTTTCTCGACATTTTCAAAACAATTTACCGCCACGATTTCAAAAACAACAAGCGGAAAAGATCAATGCTGGTCTTAACCGGATTTCTCCTAGTACGGAGAGATCATCTACTCAACCCGTTTCGTTTTCCCAACAGTACGATCCCGGTAGATGGGTTCCTATTCACAGCTCCTTAAGTAAGTTGGACCGACTTTTGTGGTTCACATATATGTATATTAGTAACACGATCCAATATATCGCGTGACACTGTTTAAAGAGTAATTTCAAACAAGTTTTAACGAATAAGTCGAATTATTTCATTATTCATTCGTTAAACAACGTCGCGCGAGTATTAAATCTCTGTCTCTGTCTCTGTCTCTTCCCCCCCCCCCCCCCCCCATGCGCGCGCCTATCGTATATTTCATTTACAACTAATTGAATTGAGATTATTATTATTTAGAAATTTCAAGTTTTCAAAATGATAAAAAAAGTTTAATTAGTTTTTGCTTTTGTTATTCTTCTATAATCGTTTTCTCTCTCTCCCCCCCCCTCTCTTATCTACCGCTTTCACTAAAATGTTGCTCTGCATAATAGATACTGTTATTTTATTCCATCCTATTGAATGTAATTTGTATTAGTAGACAGCAACCTAAAGCTATCGTCACATGGTGCTTCATCCCAACGACGTAGTAGAACAGATTCAGACATTTCCACTTCGATGGACGATGATCGACCTCCATCGCGAGATTACCGTGGTTCTCTACGAGAAGATCGCTATCGGCCTTCTTCGCATCGACCATACGAGGCACGCAAGTCAAGCGGAGGTTATTACGAGGAATATAATCGCAATTGTAGAGATCATGATTACGAAGATAGACATTCGCGTGATTCGTGGGAACGTGATAGATACTTCGATGATAGTAAAGATAGAGACTCAAAGGATAGTATAGAGTCTAGAGAAATAAGAGAGGCTCGAGATGTTCGTGATAATCGTGCCAATAGGGATAATCGAGATGCGAGAGAACCTCGAGAACGAGATAGCAAAGATAAAAAGGATTACGATAATTATTTGAAGGTATACAACATTCCTTTTATTATATTTTCTTAGTGTTCACAATATTAAAGTATTCCAGTTCCTGTATTTCACTTACACATTTTATGTTTATCTACATAGGATCCCTTTGACGATCGTAATCGTGAACGCGATCGTGAACGGGAACGGGAACGAGAACGAGAACGGGAACGGGAACGAGAACGCGAACGAGAACGCGAACGCGAACGCGAACGCGAACGCGAACGCGAACGAGAACGTGATCGCGATCGTGATCGTGATCGCGATCGTGATCGTGATCGTGATCGTGATCGTGATCGTGATCGTGATCGCGATCGTGAGCGTGAACGCGAACGCGAACGCGAACGAGACCGTGATCGTGATCGTGATCGTGATCGTGATCGTGATCAAAGAGAAAGATCGGAAAGTACCGAATGGCGCGAGGAACGTATTATTCAAGAAAGAGTGATCGATAATCGCCGTGATACACAACGGGAAGAAAGAATGGAGCGCAATGAACGTCCACAAAGACCAGATTCTCGCGATAGTCGTGCATCCCGAGAATCAAAAACGTCCTTACGTGACGACGATTCGCATAAACTGCGAGATTCTTGCAGCTCTTGGGTAAACGAAGTTACCGATTACGAAGAAAGCAAACGTGATATGTATCACGAAGACACACGAGAAAGAGAAAGAGAAAGAGAACGAGAACGAGAACGAGAACGTGAACGAGAAAGAAGGCAACCTCTAGGTCCTGTGACCAAGGAGAGAATCGAGGCGGATGAATTGAAAAGCGAAAAACGTAACCTAACTCAATTAAAACGAACGGGTTCCGATCAACAAGAGAAAAAAGATCAGACGAAAGAATCGATATTGGATGCGAAAAAGGAGACGGATGTTTGGAATAGAAAGGTCGATCGAATAAACGAAAGTAATCGGGTAATGGAAAGATGTGAGAATTCACCAAAGGCATGGGCGGATGCTGTATCTCCAACTTTTGAAAAGGAAGAGGAGAAAAGCTTAGAACCAATTAAAAACGATAAAGACTCGGAGGAGTTAAAACAGAATTTCGATAAATTAAATCTCGAGAAAAGAGAATTGACAGACACGCTGAACGAGGATGTAGTAATAACGGGTGAGCAACAATTGAAAGAAGATAAACGGGACAAACATATTCGGAACAGAACGAGCAGCGGTGGATCTAATTCGAGAGTGCGTGATTCTCGGGGTGGACGTCAATGGGGAAGCAGTACTTACAGCGTGTTTACTCGAGGATGGCGGGGCCCAGAATCAAGGGGACGAAGAGGTGGACCTAGGGCCACTATTAGGCCATCTTCTGCTAGAAGCGGTTCGTACGGACATACCGATTCGGAAAACAGTGCCGACGAGGTATCTGGTTCCACTGAATCCGGGAAAGAGGAGAAGAAACCGGTCAGATCACCGAAGCCTAGTCAAAAGATAGAGAAAGAGGAACGCAACCGCGAATCGGTGGTGTCTCAACGAGATGAAAAACGTGCCGATTATTCTCAGTCGCAACGCAGCGATAAGCGAGCTTACGATAGTAAAACAAGCCGCGAAGGTTTTGCTCCTTCGGGTGAACCGTCTCGTCGTGGTCGAGGTAGCAGTTTCCGTATTCGTAGCGCAGCTACTACTGGCAGCCGTATGGAGGGATACGGCCCCCCATCCAGTAAGAGCCCGTTCTCTTCCGAACGCAGCATCGATGAAAAATCAAATTTTTTGCGACAAAATCCTCCGACACCTACTTCGGAAAAGGAGGGAAATTCTTTGCTACCGCTGCCACAAATCGAATCTACCGATGATAAAATTATAGCAAAACAACAAGCACTTACCGCTGGAATAACTGGGAAACGCGCCAAATCACCGAATCAACAGTCACAACAAAATCAACAGACCTGTAACAAACAAGATATAACTCACGGGAACAACAGTGCTTCTTCTCAAAAGGTACAAGGTACAAGAAAGGAAGAATCTCGTTCGAAAAGGACTCGCAGTGGAAGTAGGAGGGTAAGTAGCGCCGGGTAACGGTAACATTCGCGGTAAACCTGTTTTATATCCTATTTAAAAGAAAAAAGTATAAAGAAAGTAAATTTGATAAAGAACATTTTTCCGATGCTATTTAACCGAATGATTTATATATGAATTGACTTGTATGTTTATAGGGTAGAGATAACCGTGAACTACGGTATCGTTGTAGCGGTGGTAACGTATCGAAACAAGCCTCGTCGGATGTAGGAAATGAAGATTGGGAAACTACGTCTGAGAACAGCGAAGAACACGTGGAGGACCATAAAGAGTCGCGCAGCAGTCGTAATAAACAGTTTTCTGTGCGTATCAACGCCGGTAGCAATCAAAATGCTGTCCCGTCGAATGTACATTCACGTAGAAACGAGCAAACAGCAGGAAACAACCGTGAGCAGCGTGAAAAAAATGTAAAGTCTTCCAACGCAACGTCTCGAGCCCCTGGCGCGGAAAAACGGAACCTACAGAATTCCAGTTTTTCCAATCAGAAAAATCATTCTAGCAGCATTCCACCGTTGATACAGACTACTCAAGTGCAAAACGGAAGGTCGCGAAATCAAATATCTGGGAATAATTCGATGACTTTAAATAAGTCGATCACGGCGAGAGATAGTACGGTTAATCGTATCGATGAAATAAAGCTAAACGATCCTAATTTGGTTAGCCAAGCTCTCAGTGACGTTAATAAGAAGCCCCAGAATAAAGAAAAAAAAGGTACGATCGACTGTGAAGTAGAACTGAATAATTGCACCGAGGATGTATCTAACATTATCGAAGACAAGGTCGATTCAGATGGTTTCCAAGAGGTTCGTTCGAAGAAAAATGTAAAAGAGTCAAGACACGGCCAGAAAGAAGAGACGAAACCGATAAAACGCGAAAAGGAAAAGGAGAGAGAACGCGATCGTTCAAAATCGAAAGGGAATAGTAGCGCGCAACAAACGGCTCCTTCGCAACAGCAAGTGCAAAATATACCGCCTTTGCTTGGTCAAGCTATACCACAACCTGCGAGCATGTTGCAAAAACAGTACGATAGAACTTCGAGAAGTCAAAAGCTTGCACCAAGATTCCAAAAGCAACGGCTAGCAAAGCAACAGCAGCAACAGCAACAACAACAGCAAATATGTGCATCTGAATCTAATGACCCGGGCAAAATCAACATCTCGTCGAACAACTACACAAAGGATTCCTCCAGCGGGCCTGCGCCTCCGCCATCCGTTAACGCTTGGGATAAACCGTTCACCAGTCAATTGCGATCTAATTCCCCGTCGGCTGTTCCTGCGGATATTCAACTGATACCTGCTTTGTCCGCGCAGAACGATCACGGTCATAGTCATACCCATGGTCATAGTCACGAAGCTAACGAGCAGATCAATTCTAGTAGTAGCAGCCAACGGAATTCGCCGAATGGTGAAAAAATCGCTAGCAAAAGTTTGAAGGATCAGATGATAGAGAAAAGCTCGGTCTCCGATGTTTCATCGCCGCCTGTTCAAACGCTGATTTTTGAGAATACCAATTACTCGAAAACGACGAAAGCTGGCCCTTCGGATTTAGCGGTAAAAACGAAATTTCCAAGTCATATGAAAACTCAACAGCAACGCGTTGAAAAACGCACGGATCTGGACGAGGAAGGTAATACCGCTACCAGCATGCAACAGCAACAACAACAGCAACAGCAACAGAGTCTTCCTGTAGCGTTCTCGAATAAGCCGAATGATTTGATTAAGGATAAGAATCAAGACCCGATTCAGATGCCACTTTCCTTTAATAAAAACGAGGATAACGCCGATATGAAGTTAGATTTCACGTTCGATTCAGATTTGTCCCAATTGACCGAAGATAAAAATAAAAGTTTAGGAATGACCAGATCGATGCACATAGCTACTGGTCAGAATACTATTTCGCCTTCAACGGCAGAGCTTAATTTAAAGATTGCCTCGGTAAAAAAAGTATGGGAAAATGCACCTCCTATGCCAACCGTGGTCGAACACGAGGACGGCAATGTTGTCAGTGCTGCTAATACTTTCCCTCAAGCATTTGAAAGTACGGATGTTGATGATAGTTACAGCCCTCATCAACAGTACAATCAAAATAACATGAAAAATGAAATAACTACTTCTACGAACGTCTGCAAGGTAAGAAGTCATTTCGCGAACATTATATCATGTTATCATGCATGCATATCTGAACTATTACATCACTAGAAATTGACTTGGTATTCAGCAGAAACTCGAGTTAAATGCATTTCCTTGCTTACTTTGTCCATTTTGTTATTTTCTCTGATTATTTTAATGTTTCTTGTTCGAATTTGAAAATTCCCTTGAACAGTTAGCATGGTGAAAATCAGAAAGGTAAGTGGCTAACGCGCATTCCATTTCGCTTGTCTCACCGTAGAGAAAATCATCTATTTCTACGACGACATTCTCCAAACTATATTCCGCATTAACGCATTACTCGTGTCACGTATTTATTATTATCCCATACGTTACGGTTCTACTCTTTCATCACCGTATTAGGCGGTGATCGTTATCATCGTTACCTAAATTTTTGTTTTCCTTTTTTTGTATATTCTTTTTATACTCGTGGTAGCCGTCGTTATCAACATTGTCATCGTCGTCGTTGTATTATATCATATCCATCGGGGTCATCTCGAGCGGGTGCATCTATCTTCGAGAATGAAATAATTTCCGTTTAATAATCCTTCTTACATGATTGAACTTACGCGGTTAGCAATGAACCTAACTATTTTCACCAGAAGTTAAAGGAAGATTGAAAAAATAAGAAGAACAAGTTCGAACGAAAAGTTCGCGTTGTTCGGTGTCAGCATCGATTAGAATGGCAGTTGATAGTGATGTAAATAGAAAACTACAAATAACGAAACACCATGTCCCTTGTGGGAAGATGCTGACTCTTTGCCTGATGCGCAGCTGGTTCCCCCGCAGGTGAAGCCGCAGCAACAGTCCTCGGGAAGCAGTACCGGTCAGTCTGGTTCAACCGTTCCTGGACCAAGTCCTATCGGAGCAGGCCAAAGTCCTATCGGACATCCTCCCGTTAGTCTTCAAGGACCATTGAGCCCGCCCCCATTTAACTCGACCGGGCAACCCTCTCACATTAATTATCAGGTAATTAGTTGGTTTGGCTAGTTATAATATATAATAATAGTATATTATCTCGGCTTAACTGTTTCCGTTTTACAGGAATTCCCGCAATACCCTGGTTCTCAAGCCGCTCAATACGGTAGCATGTCTGCCATACCTTCTCCGCCAGCGGTGTTATTCAACACTGGTTCTGGTCAACTTCCAGCACAAGCGGGAGGTCTTTACGGGGCGTTCCAATTAGATCAAAGTCGATCTCCTTTCACACAATATCCACCGTATGCGCCATCTCTTCAAAATTCGTTCAGTCAGCAGAACGTTTATTTACAACAACCTCCGCCTCCGCCTCCGCATGCCCCCAATGCACCTACTCCGGATATGTATCAAAACAATCTATCACAGTATCGTATCGTAAGTAATATTCGATTATATAATATATCACACGCGTAATATTTCTCGTGTTTTTCGATGCATCTCAACTTGAATAAATTGACCAAGTTGACACTTTACGCACGATGATTGTGCGTGCGTGCGTGCGTGCGCGCGTATGTATGTATGTATAGTAGGTAGTACACAAGCTGAAACAGCGTGCGTTCCAGAAACCTTACAGGAAACGACTCGATGAACATTTTTCGAATACTAAACGATAAGGACACGAGACTTTAATTAAACTAGAATCAATTTTATGAAACAATGGTTTTGCAGAAAAGAAGAAGAATAATAATTAAAAGTTGAATACTCGATCGTAAATATCGCATAAATCGCAGTGTTATATTAAAGTTCAGTACTGATAATGTCGCCCAGAGGCTCTTTTGTAGTACTCCAGTGATACTCTATGTACGTAATGTATACCGTAGGCAACTGCTATTTTACAGACAGCAGCCGCTGCTCCACCGTTCGGTCAAAACCAACAGCTGAGTAACAATCCGAATACGGTTCTAATTAGCTCTTCGTCGAACTCGTTGATGTCAGCTAGCGTAAAGCCATCTTCGCAACCTATCGGTGCCATCGGGACGAAAGCTCCACACTTTCAAGCACCGTCTGCTCCACAACCAAATCCAGTATGTCATTTTCTAGTTTAGTCTAGTGACGCATATTTAATATCTAATTTGTCACGCGTAATTATTTATCAGATTATTTGCAAGATGTCTTTCTCTTTTTTCTTTTTGTTTTTTGTTTGTTTTTTTTGTTTTTTTTTTCTTTTTTTTTTTTTTAGTTAACGTACATACCGTATGATCCAAACCAAGTACTCGGCGTGAGTGGCAGTTACATGGGCAATTCCCAATTGGTACAGAGACCTGGTCCGAATGTACAAGCCTCGGCCAATAGTTATTATAGCGCAACTTCGGCTGGTAAGTAATTACGCACACGTATACGTGTGTATATGCAATACACATATATTAATGATTCCTTTTAGAACTGTAACACTGTTGTCACTGGTTATTTCGTCTCATTCGCAATGTTTCATACTTTTCCCGTTCATTGCAGATGTATTTCCCGGATCACAAACAGGTTTTTATCAGCCAGGGGGTGCCACGCAGCAGACTGGTACCCACTACGGGCTTCAGGGATTCGGTCAGCACAGCCAAAGCTTAGCAACCGGAAGTGCTACTCCTGTTGGACTTCAAAACTTCAGCTCAGGGTTTTTATCTAGTTCGGGTTTACAGATCGCTGCAGCTGCAGCTGCTCAGCAATTTCGTAATCCGACCGGAGGACTTCCCGGACCAGCGAACGCAGGTCCTACTTTTCTTAGCAAACATCAGCCACAAGAGCAACCTAGGCAATTAAAGAGTCCATCGGGTAACCAGCAGGATGTCCTTGCATCAGTTTTCAGTTCTAGTAAGTCTATCGAACATTACGTTACTCGTTACAACCTATAGAACGTAATAAAAACAAGAAATTTTTCCAGCACCACAAATACCGTCTCCTAAATCGAGAAACTGCAAGCAACAGTCTTCTGCTCAACAACCACAACCCAGTCCAACACAGCATCACAAATATCAGCAATATCAAGGTGTTAGTCAGTCAGCTTTGGTAAGTAGCGATGTTCGAATTAATGTTCTTACTTCTTTCTGCAAATGTAAAATAAAAATAATATAATTTTAGTAGAGTACCATACTAATGTTGTTGCACCGAAGATTTACGAACGATATTAAACAAAAGTTGGATGAAAAGATAAAAAGCGAGAGAGAACTGTCCATGAAAAAAATTGTTGCAGGTTTTACAACAAAATATACGCGGCATGGGTATGCCACCACGCGCCGGAATTCAACCTTCGCAACAAAGATATCCACCGCCTATTCAGAGACCAGTAGTACCATTTACACCTGGTCCAAATCCGAATAATCCTACGCAACAGCAGCAGCAGCAACAGCAACAACAACAACAACAGCCTAACTGCATACCGTCGCAGCAACAACAACAACAACAACAAACTCAAATCAACCGTCACAGACCGAATCTGCATCAACAACAACAACAACAGCAACGAAATATGAAGATACAACAACAATATTACTCTACTCAAGGTTCGCGCTTGTCACGTCGTATTGATACGAACAATCGTTGAGGAAATCGTCAAGTTAAAGAATTCAATCTCAACAATCGTTCCTATGTTGTTTTGTTCTTCGTTTTCAGGAAACGTCAAAATGGATACAAATGAAAAAACGGATTCGCACAATGATAAAATCAACGACGGTAATTCTGGTACACAGCAAGGAGGCACTAAACCAAACGTAAATTCACAAGACAATGACAATAAGGAAGAAGTGAACCAACAAAATGAGTGAATGAATTGTGATAAAGAACACTTGATTTACCATTTGAAACATACAATTTATGATTATACACGTATTGGTATGACGTCGATCGAAAGGTAAATGATAACGAATAACTTATATTTGGTCATATGCGCGGAGTGCATTAATACTCCTACTGGTATTGTATTTGTCGATTTAAAGCGGCTTGCGAGCTTCGAATTCGTAACGTAATCACATTACTTGACTACGTCTAATTGGCGCAATTTGACTCTGTGCTGTCCTGTGTCATGATGGTGTATTGTAAAGGATGGAAAAGATCATTAGGTGATACTGTTGTACCCACCACCAATGCTTCTCCGAATTAACAATTACAAATCTTACATCTTATGAATTCTTAACAAACAAATCGCTTTTATCGAACATACCTTTCTGTTCGATAGCAAATATCCTGCGAATAATGGAAATTGATCGATACCATCGAGAATATTTATCATCGTCATAAAAAAGAAATCCTTGCAGATTAGTTCTTTCAACGACACCAACAATACTTCGTTTAGTAAAAAAGAAAAAAACAAAAAACGTACTAATTAAAATAAATGATTAGACTGATGCGCACAACATACACCTCTACTCGATGTCAATCGATCATCCTAAAACAATTGATAACATTTGCATCACCAATGAAGATAAAAGATATGCACAAGACTTACGTTTCTGTAGATGGATACGATGGCGGTCTGTGGTATATGATAATGTAAAAGCCAGTTTTTCGTGAAACATAGTTCGACAAAGATATTGCACGACCGTTGCTACAATTTGTAGGGCGTCATTAAAACGGAAAAACAATACAAACCAATAAAGAAGACTGTTGTGTGTATATCGAAATTGCAAAACAAATAAATAAGAATATCCATGCGATGGTCGTATAGATCTGCATGACGTTGTCCCTGATGCAATGTGACAAGTAAACAAGTTCGTGTACATTAATCGTTTATTATTAATATACTGTGAGGTCATGACGAAGCTTATGAAAAATAAATAGTGCAACAATTGTTTATAGTATTGAATATATTATCATGACCTAGCCACTCTAAAAAAAAAAAAAAAGAGTACCAATTATTAGGAGAAATGTAATAATACAAGAAATGTTGCTTGCAGAAGTACGAAGTGCGTTCGATTATTTCGCGTACAATGTTTCGCTAAATTATAGCACTGTCTGTCGCAACAAATATGGCGTAGAGGAAAAATTGTATATTCTCTGCTTTCTTTCGAATTCAAGCATTATTACTATTATTATTACTATTACTATTACTATTACTATTACTACTACTATTATTATCATTATTATTATTATTATTATTATTATTATTATTATTATTATTATTATTACTATTACTATTAATTATTGATTATTATTATAATTATTATTATTATTATTATTATTATTATTATTATTATTATTATTATTACTATTACTACTTCTACTACTACCATTTTATTTTAATTTTATTTTATTTGTAGTACTATTGTCATCCATTACCATCATCATTATATTTCCACTGTATTACTATACTACACATATATAATATATGATCATCATCACCGCTGTTGTTACTACTGCCGCTGCTACTGTTATCATTTAATACCATTAATACCACCAGTATCGCAAGAATCATTATTGTAATTGTTATTATAAATATTATGGCTATCGTTATTGCTACCACCACCGCCATCATTATTGTCGTTACGATATCGTTATCATCATCATCATCATCATTATTGTCGTCGTCGTCGTCGTCGTCGTCGTCGTCGTCGTCGTCGTCGTCGTCGTCGTCGTCGTCGTCGTCGTCGTCGTCGTCGTCGTCGTCGTCGTCGTCATGATCGTCATCGTCATCGTCATCGTCATCGTCATCGTCGTTGTCGTCTTCATTTCATGATCATTGTCATTATCGTTATTGCCACTCTCAACAACAACAACATTATTATGATTACTATTATTATTATCGATATTATGGTAATGAAACCAATGAAAATAAATGGTAGTACTTACCATTACTGTTAATTTTTATTAATTTTCTTAGATCAAGGAATATTTATTTAAAAAAATTTCATGTAATTGTTATTACAATATGAGGAAGCTACCAAAAGTCTGTGCATGTACTGCCAATTCTATCATCGTTCATCACCATCCTTGAACTCTATACACTCTCGATTAATAATATGTCTTTTTCGTAATACTCTAAAGAAAATAAGAATATAATACAAAACAATAGCAGTTTCAATTTATTTAAAATACGTCTGTCAAAGAAAACTAGTATTATTTCATTGTTTTCATCTGTGCTTGCCAAGAAATTTAATGGCCTTAATTGCAAAATTGTGAACCATAATAACTAGTGAAAAAATACACAGTTGAAAAACACTTGAGATACGGTGCTTTTAACTTATTGCCACGTAAATATATATTTTTCAAATAACTGTATAATGTACCAACTTCTTACACGAGAAGTATGAGAATAATGCTATGTACCATATCACCGCATGTAATAATGATCGCAAAAGTAACAATATTATTCATATATTATTCATATATATATAGTTCATAATTATATTTCTTTTAAATATATATTTTTTCGTCCTACATATTACACAGTACAAGCTATTCCCTATAATTATACCTATATTAATAACAATCGCCAACTGTTGTCATTCCTTTTTTCATTGTCATCGGCGTTGTTATCCCTCCAATGAACATTATGAATTTAACGTATCAATCATTTTTACATAAAAATCGCGCGTTCAGTGTAACACAAGCCTATGTTCTTGCATCACAATTAGTAACACATGTACATATATTGATACATGATTGTACGGATAATAAATATGTTACAAGCGATGAATATTTAGCGACTTTAGTGACAGGACGAAGATGAGGATCGAACCAAGGGAAAAGTAAGTAACTCTGACAGCACAACTTTGCACACTGTGACAAAATTGTGTTGTCGAGATGTATATTTGAATAATTTTATTCTCTATTAAATTCTTTACTTCCTTTTCTCTAATTATATTCTACAAGAAAGAGCGAGACAGCTGTCGAAACTGCTCGCGCGCAATTATCGACAATTACTGGCGCCATCTCTGCGAAAGGTGCTGAAACTAATTATTTTTCGATAAATGTCGATAAATTAGTTTTCTATTTAGCAGCTCTCTGGCCTGAAGATGCAAAAATGTGACACGCGGCGACGGGAGAATCGATGAAACCCAGTCCACGAAATGCATACGAAAGGGAAATATCGGCATCGCTATTGACATTAACTTTCTTATCATTTACCAACTGCTATATTTTTTAAGTCTGGAATAATTACGAGAGAGAGAGTGATATGGTTGAAATAAAATCGATGCGAAAATAGAGACAATTGTAAAACAAGTATTAGATTCTAAATGGTTGTTGTAGTTTTGAACTTGTTCATTGTTGTTCTTGCTAATTGTTCGTGATCTATATAAGTTGCTTCTCCTGATAATTAACAAGATTAATGGGGAATGAAAAAAGTGCCCTTAGCGGGCTGGAAATCGATGAGAAACCTATAGAAGTGACAGATTTTTGGGCACATCATACAGCGCACGTGAATGGCCACAGTGCTCAAACAATATCAGTGTACGTCAGTGAACCATCTTTGCATTACACTGCAAATTTTGGCAATCCATCACCTCTAGAGAAAGCTGCAAAGGTTAATATTAATTTATGAATTAGTACATATATATATATATATATGTGTGTGAGCGTGTGTATGCGCGCGCGCGCGCGCGCGCGTGTGTATATGTATGTATATATATTTCAGAATCTAATGTTATATAGACACCCGTGTATATTAAAATATGTTTCTTCGTGGTCGAAGGGTAGCAAGTTTTTTCTCGCTACCGAACAAGTTAAGCCTTTAATTCAATCGATAGAAACCCAAAATACATTACAAATATGCATGGGATTGTATAGCGTTTTACGTGCACTGGTTTTTCTTCACGAGAAAGCATTTGTATCTCACAACAATATTTGTGAAAGTTCTATTTATGTTACGCCAGAAGGATATTGGAAACTAGGCGGACTGGAATGCTTATGTAAATTTAAAGAATTAACTTCTTATTTGAAAAAGATAAGAAACTATAGATACGAGAAAGCAATATCTTCCGCGGAAGATACAGCTATCGCCTTGACAAGTTTTACATCTATCGATGCGTACGCATTTGGAATTTTAGCTGAGAGCATATTAAAATTGAAGGATCCGGGTAAGCTACGTGTATAAATAATTCTCTATAAACGGTATGCATATATAAACGAATGTTAAACAATAATTCTTTAATCGATTCTCTTGCTCCACTTTAGATTATGTACCTAGTTTTTTAGAATTTAAACAATTTTGCAAAGAAAATCTACAAAATCCAGATCCATCGTTAAGAAGCCAACTCTCCCATGTACTTCAACACCCATTTTTTACCCATGATTTTATGAGGATATACGCATTTTTAGACGAATTACCTTTAAAAAGTAATCAAGAGAAGGAAATATTTTTTGGGTAAATATTTTTAGCAAAAGCAAACTACTACATCGTACGCATACTAATCGTAAACTTGGAACTGTTTCTCGTTATATTATAGAACCCTAATAACACAATTGAGAACATTCCCTGAAAATATTGTCGCCGAACAATTAGGTCGATTGCTACTTTCAAGAATGGTGTTATTAGATACAACGGCGCAAGAACAACTTTTACCATTTATATTAAAACCAAGAGGTAAACTAAAAAGTAAAACTTGTAAAATAAAATAATGTTTTATGTTTAATTTATATTGAAATTCAATGTATTATTATATAATTTCCAGAGAATGATAACAGTACGAATGGTAACTTGTTTACAATTTCTACGTTTAAAGTTTATTTAGTACCTAAACTGTTACAGATGTTTTGCATACGAGATGTATCGATACGTTTGGTACTTTTGTTGCACTTTAATTCATTCGTTCATACCTTCCAAGAAAGCGAATTAAAATCTCAAGTACTACCCGAATTACTAGTTGGTATTAAAGACACAAACGATCATCTTGTATCGGCAACGTTAAAAGCATTGAGCGATATTGTTCCGATCTTAGGCGCTGCCACTGTAATCGGTGGTAGGAGAGGGAAATTATTTACAGATGGCCGGCCAAATAAATTGAAAGAAAAGAAAAGAACAGATCAAAATACAAGCACTGTTCAATTTGCGATTCCAACAGATATTACCGATAAAGCAATTAATTTACCCGAAAGACCATCTCCGGATGGAGGCGAGGATAAAAAGGAGATTGGTACTTCGATCGTTGAGGAAGAATATACATGGTCCGATTGGGACATGCAAGAATCTGGTGGAGACACGAAACCTTCTCAATCTCAGTCCAATAATACAGCTTCGTCTTTGATTACTACAGATTTGGTACAAAGTACAGAAAAAACCAAATCGATCGAATCTAGATTTACAAAGAAATTGGCTGTTTTGTCTGACATTTCAGAACTCGATATAAAAAATTCCAAATCGTCTAACACTTTGAAAGAAGAGTATGATTTTTTCACAGATATGGAGCCAGTGATTAAAAAAACGCAAGTCTTGCACGTGCAACAACCAGAAGTGTTATCCAAAAGTGTATTCGATATAAAGACACAAGTGGGATTAGAAACATCCGAAGAGAATAATGGCTGGGATGAGGATTTAAGTGATTGGGGAACGGAAGACGCTCATGAACTAAAAACGTGAAAGAGGAAAATATATGTCGCCCTTTGTAGAACTTGCATTTTGAAATTGTTTCATTTCCTCGTATAAAATAAACAAAAGTATATCTCAGATTTTGCATATCGATAACTTGTACTATTTAATTTAAGTGCCCCAAAACTCGACGAGCAACACGTAAAAGGTGATTGCTGAAGCTAACGAAGCTGAAAGAAAAATGATTAGCAATTTTAAAAAACGTTATTCGTCGCGGCCAATGGTTGTCCAATGGAAACGACTGGACCAACTGGTGTCGTCGTTTCTCATTGGACTCGCTACATATCGACTCGCTCTCATTGGACTTGCTATACTTGCCGAACGAGGGCGCAACATGCGCAACCAGCAACTTCCTTTCCGTACGTGAAACGTTCCGAGGAGACACTTCGAATCGGGCTTTTATTATATTCAACGCAAGCATGGTAAGTAAAGGCTTTTTAAGATTTACACGGTTATCTTAATGAATCCTTCAATTATTTATAAACGTTATTTAATATTGGTGAAAACGATGGATGCACGTTATTAAATACGATTACAGAATTGCGATATTTACCGCACACGATACGCGAGTACAGAATGTTAGAAGCGTTTCAACAGGGTCAGATAATACAGTTGGAATAACATTTCCAATCTTCTTCTCAAATTGTTATTTTATTATTGTTATTGTCCTATCGATACGTATACGAATTTTCTAATATCAATATGTGCCCTTTTTATTGGTGCACGCCTGTGCGTGTGCTTTCGATCAAAATTTCGCAACTGATGATTTACTTAGCTCACTTTGAGAAAAGAATGAGAATATCATTTCCATATGTCACTGAATATCGCATACAAAGTAAACATAAAGTTTAGAGAACCGAATGTTACATCCGCCTGAATGAGATCATATTTTTCTAGGGTTTTGTAAAAGTTGTTAAAAATAAACAGTATTTCAAACGCTACCAAGTTAAGTTCAAAAGGCGACGCGAAGGCAAAACTGATTATTATGCACGTAAACGATTAACTATTCAAGACAAAAATAAATATAATACTCCGAAATATAGATTAATCGTACGTCTTTCGAATAAGGATATCACTTGTCAGGTAAGTTCGACCAAATTACCTAGTCGAATGTTTACCTTGTTAAACTATGAAATAATATCAGCGTACAAACAGGTTGCGTATTCAAGAATTGAAGGAGATCGAATCGTATGCGCGGCATATAGTCACGAACTTCCAAAGTATGGAATTAAAGTTGGCCTCACAAATTATGCCTCTGCGTATTGCACGGGTCTTCTTCTGGCAAGGAGAGTAAGTATCTTTACATTATTCTAATATAAATGTTCTTCTGTACTTTGTTATTTAATTAATTTACTAAATGATGAGACACTCAGCTCGCTTTGATGCATAACTGAAGAGACGTTAATTGTTCCCTATTATACGATCCTGAACAACAATTTTATAAGATCGATTATAATAGCTGCCAAAGGTAGAATTTAAAACTAATGCTCTTTCCGCACGCTTCTCTATAGCTATTGAAAAAATTAGGCCTAGATACTCTGTATACTGGAACAACAGAAGTAACAGGCGACGAATACAATGTCGAAGAACTGGACGAAGGTCCTGGCGCATTTAGGTGTTACCTGGATACCGGTCTTATGCGTACGACTACCGGTGCCAGAGTTTTCGGTGCTATGAAAGGTGCTGTTGACGGCGGTCTCAACATTCCACATAGGTATTTCGTGAAACAATTTGTTTTCTTAACGTTTAGCAAACGTCAATTTTAAAATTAACTTACCATCGATGATGATTTTGTGACACATGCGCGTCATCTGAGTCATAGCAAGGCATGAATTTGTATCTGTGTTCTACGATACAACTTATTGCCTTCGCACAGGCGTAAAAAGATTAAAAACTGTGTCTCTGATGATGTATAAATAAATAGATAGAAGTAATGGAGATTGGTATTTCTCTGCAGAATCTTTAACAACTTCTATTCTTTTCTCGCTGAATAGCACCAAAAGATTCCCTGGATATGACAGCGAATCAAAATCTTTCAATGCCGATGTTCACCGGCAACACATCTTTGGACAACACGTCGCAAATTATATGCGAATGCTGGAAGAAGAAGATGACGAAGCATTTAAACGACAGTTTTCACAGTATATCAAAAATGGTATCGCTGCTGACAATGTAAGCACATGTGTATATATTATGTTTTACCAACTTTAACTATATAAGTTGGTAGACATTCGTCCAACTTATAATTATTGCAAGATTTCACAATCTTCGCAGTGTCGCGGTTGGACAATAGTAAGCGCATTGGTTTAGAAAGATAAATGCATAGATGGTGGCATTTTTCACATCAACCTGTGTTACACAACACTATAATATATCCTTCTATTGCGTTATATTACATACGTTATGTTAATTATATTAAAGTGTACGATGCATATATGTGATGCATGTTTCTAGATCGAAGATATTTACAAAAGTGCCCACGAGGCTATACGTACAAATCCGGAACACACAAAGGCCACAAGAAAACCGATACCTGTGAAAAAGCGCTGGAATCGTGCAAAACTTTCTTTATCAGAGAGAAAGAACCGTGTCGCTCAGAAGAAAGCTTCCTTCCTCAAGACACTGGAAGAAGTGGAAGCTTAATTTTATTGTTACAATTCTGAAACAATGTGTACACGTATGCATAGCGTCACTATATGCAAATATACGCTGCTGAGGCAAAGTTTGCTACCGAAATAAATAATGTACTTTAAATTGTCTTTTATTATTATTATTATTATCTTTTTTTTTTCTCTCTGTTACATGTACCAACAACGAATATAACGTAAAAAGTGTTACAAATATATCGTAAATACGTTACAATCCATCATATTCGTGTTTAGTGGTCACACAAATAAATATAACTTGCCTAACACTTGTATTTGTTTTTCCTATTAGTACATTTCTTAAACATTACTCACGCGTCCTAACGTGCAATGCAATTAATACAATGCTCGATTTTATAATTTGTACTCGCACGTTATATTCACATGTGCCTTACGTACCTAATGGGTGAAAGGTTTAAACTTTCGTTTCAGAACGCATTCGAATGTTAAGATTATAAATAAATTACTAAATTCCTTTTCGTTATACATGGTATTTAAAATAGAATATTTTCATTTCAAGATAAAGTCAACAATTTGTACAGTAGTTTATACGACTTGACTTTTTTTTTCTTTTAACAATTTCAAGCAATGAACGTGTGTATGAATTTCGATATTAGTATTCGTATTAAAATTAACGAAAAAGCGACAATCTACTACGAGAACCAGGCAATCTGCCTTGTTCGTCTATTAATCCAGCTTGAATGTCCCCGATCGAAGGTACACTTCTTACTTCTCCTCGTGCTGCTATACTAGGTGGTGATTTAAGTAAACGCCGCGCCACGCTTCTTATGTGGTCTTTTGTTATCCCATCTGATTCAGTATAAATGATACAAATACAGCAATTGTTATCTTTCTTCTGTCATAGTAGTAGTAGTAGTGGAGTATAGCAAATTAGTATAAAATTTATAAGTAATATTGAACGTACCAATTGCCTGTATAAAGTATTCCGGTCGTTTTCTACCACCAGTAGCTAAAACTTGTCTCCCGATATCTTCAAATACAACAGGTCTTTGTTCCAGATTCATAAGTAACATGGACTGCAATTGCTTTTTTGCTCTCTGTGTTATTATAAAGAATAACGAAAACCAACGAGATTAGAAAAGAAAAAATTAGATACAAAAGTATTAGATGTATAAAAATAAGAAATATGAAATCGCACCGCCAACTCGCTATCCGTAATGTTATTAGCCATAGTAACCATCTCATGAACGATTACTTCAACCATATCCCTGACATGAGACGGTGTACAAGATGCATGAATATAAAAAAGACCTGTATCGGCGTATGCATGATTGTACGCAGTTGCACTGTACAACCAATGATATCTGAAAAACAATTATTTCGCCTATTTCTTCTTCTTCAACTAGTTGTTTTCAAATAACAATATTACCTATTTAGGACGTTTGTGTATAAACGAGTATACATTCCTTTCCCTGGACCTCCAGCACTGAAACTATTACCACCACCCATCATCATGTTTAAAACGCACATCGGTACGAAATCTGGATCTTGATGAGAGCATCCCTCCAAGCCTATTACTACATGCGACAATTCCGGTAAACCACTCGGTCCTGCATATACAGGTACATTACATTCTTCCTGAATAATTGTATAATTTCAAGTTATCAAAAATAATAGTACTGTTGTCGTTAACGTTTAATTTAAATATCTACTAATATATGATATCTACTAATATGTAACCGCCAGTATACTGGGCAATTGAACCGTCAACTGTATTTAAAAAGTTTCCTATTGCCACAGAATTGTTCCCCTTTTCTCGTTTCTCGTCCTCTTCCCAAACAGATTTCTCTTCCACGAAATGTCTACAATCGTAATAAGGCCATTTAATTGACATTTCAATATCATCTAGATATCGATAGAAAACCTGATTATTAAACTGTGTTAAATTGAAAAAAATTGTATAAATTAGAATTTACAAATTTTTCTTGACTTTTGTGAAAATTCCTTGCTTTCTCTAGTTCATAGATAGCATTCATAGATATAGAATGAATACTTAACAGTTCATTAGTCATAATTACTTTTGAACCGCCAAAATGAGATCCTCGTGTTCTATACCAACTCCGGCTACTACCATCCTATGCGGTGTGTAATGGTGTTTTAAATACTCTAATAATATTTTTCTATCTATACGGTCAATGTTTTCTTTCGGACAAATCTTTGGAAGTCCAAGAGTATTATTTCTATACGCAGCCTAAGGAGTGAATTTCCTTATAAATTATCGATTCTTCGGATTTCGTTCATTTCAGTTGCCTTTTACTTACCGCATGAATCATATCCATAAGTATCGGCTCCTGCTCTGGCCTTGTAAGCAACGATTCCAACTCGAATTGAATCATTTGTCTCGCTGCATTTACCTAGAAATTTACGTACCTATATTTTACATACCTTTACGCGGAAAACCATATTCCGTAGCAATGTTTTACCTCCTCCTCCGTTATTTGTGGTCTTAAAACGATATCACCTAAAATTTGAACAACGGTATCCAATCCGTGACGTTCCGCCGATGCTGCGTAAACAAACGTGTCCCTGGATGCCTGACAATCGCATATTCCTCCGTGTTTTTCCAACGCGAGCATTATTTGGTCTTTATTCTTGTACGCTTTGGTAGACTGTAAGAGTAAATTGGCGAATTTTCTTTTGTAACTCATCGAATAGAGTAATCCTATTTTCTAGTGGAACCAAATGCTTACACCGAATGCCAATTTTTCTAGGAAATGCGAAATACCACTGGGATACGCGATTTCATACCGTGGACCAGAATCGAGCAATACTGTAAAACATTTGAACGCAACGTATGAATAGGCATTTAAGAGACGAAAGAAACGATACTATTAATTACTTACCACCGATCGTGCAAAATTGACCGAATCGATTTTCAGATGCTACTTTCAACCCGTTTGACAGGACCGAAACTTTGGTTACATGATGTTCGTCTTTAGCAGTGGCATAGATCGGTTTTGGTAAATTCGGAATTGGCTCGGTTAACGGAGGAAACGGTGTAACAATTGAATTTCGTGTTATTTTCCTATTCGATAGCTTTTTCGTGGAAAAATTACATTTCCTAGAGAAGTGTTGCGTCGCAACGCTGTAATAAAGAAGATAGCATAAGATCGAAAAGTATCATTTAATAAGATTGAAAAGTACCTTTTAGTAACAGCAACTGTCAAGAAATTTTGCGACACTTTCATCAGCATTATCATCTTGCTGTACGTACTAAATCGTAAAACATTTAAAATAAAGTTGTTTCGAAATGGAGTTTGGAATCAATTAAAAATCGAACGATCTTGAAAATTTCAACGAGAAAACGATAGATACAAAACAACCTCGAGGGAAGTGGTGTGGTAGTAGTAGTAGTCGCAGTAGTCGCAGTAGTCGCAGTCGTCGTCGTCGTCGTCGTCGTCGTCCGTTGAATAGAAACAAACCTAGATGCATAACTTCGTAGAAGAATTTGTCAATGGAAACCAACCAATGGGAAAATCGACGCTTTCGTTTATGCTGGATACACAGAGACCGGAATGACGTCACCAGGCCGAGCGAAATATACCGCTTCCCCTTCCGGTTGACCAGATAAAGGTATAGGATTCTCTAGTCGCACGGTGTTTTACCGAAGAAAGGTTTAACAGAAGAAAGAGAGAAGAGAGAAAAGAGAGAGCTGGTCCTCTTTTTACTTAATTTTTCGCAATGGCTATTGGTGATCTTAAAACTGATAAGGGTGTGAAAGATTTAAATTTGTATTTAGCAGATCGGAGTTATATCGATGGGTATATGAATTTTGTGTACCATTATTTTTCTGTTCAACTTTTCTGTTACCTATCCACGTTTTTAAGTGCACGTTAAGCGTTCCGCTTTTTTCCTTACACACTACTTTTCCTTTCTTCGTACGTTGAACGAGAATTTGTTTACTTCTCGAAATGCTTCTCTTAACCTACCGATTCGTTTCACCGCATGTTCGATGCGTACGCATCTACGATAAACGATATTATTAAATGTTAAATATAATTCCAATTCAAAGGTGGCAACCGAGTCAAGCGGATGTAGCTGTTCTAGAAGCTTTAGGAAAAACTCCGACCTCTTCGAATCCTCATGTCTTAAGATGGTATAATCATATAAAAACGTATGATTTAACGACACTTCCGGGGGAAAAGAAAGCACCTACCGTCTTAAATGACGATAATTCTATTAATTTCACGGCGACGACCAAGAACGAAGAGGACGACGATAAAGATGTGGACCTATTCGAATCTGACGAAGAGGAGGATGCGGAGGCTGCCAGACTCAAGGAAGAAAGATTAAAGGCGTACGCCGAGAAAAAATCTAAAAAGCCAGCACTGATCGCCAAATCGAGCGTCGTGTTGGACGTTAAACCATGGGACGACGAGACTGACATGAAAGCCATGGAAGATGCTGTCAGATCTATTCAAATGGATGGACTAGTTTGGGGAGCTTGTACGTTTTTCTTTTCTTTTCTTTTCTTTTCTTTTTAGCCTTTACTAAATTTTAATCTTGCCATTATGTTTCCAGCTAAACTAGTAGCAGTGGGTTACGGCATTCATAAGTTCAGGATAATGTGCGTCATAGAAGATGACAAGGTATCCGTAGACTTGTTGATAGAACAGATTGAAAGTTTCAATCAATATGTACAATCTGTCGATATCGAATCGTTCAATAAAATATAAATGAAACTGTTTTTGTCTATTACCTTTCGTTTAAACTTAATAAATGATTATTATTGTTTCTACCGACGTACGGTAGGATAATATATATATATATATATATATATATATATATATATATATATATATATATATATATATATGGAGGAAAGAATAGATAGCATAACATGCTTTGGATAAATTTTACATATTCAGGAATCAGTGTTAATAATTTTCATTGAAAATTTAAAGAACGTATCGTTAGTATCAATTTAACAAAGACAGATTGAGATTCAAAGGAAACCTGTGTTTAGAGTTAACTTTATTTTATTTACTTTTCACAGAGCAACACCACCAATCCCTTTGATTAAAATCTTACCATTCTTGTTACTCGTTACTTATCAAATATAATCTATTATTGTTATTATCGATGCGTTGTCGAGGCTGTTTAACCACTACATGTACACCAATAACAGATTCAAAATAAAATTTTGTCTCCGCGATAGATGACGTCACTACAGTTCCGTTTCTTACGAATGACGTCATAAAAACGTGTCTCATATACTAAATTAAGAACTACGTCCTTTCCCTTATAATACCTAGATTTACCTCGATATCTTCAATATCTATTTCTAATAATAATAGTAATAATAGTAATAATAGTAATAATAGTAATAATAGTAATAATAGTAATAATAGTGATAATAATAATAATAATATTAATATGTACTATAATTATAAAAGTTTAATTTATGTTATTATATGTTGATTATATGAAGTACAAACATACATAGATTTGTGCAACATTATACCGACAATTTTTCACTTGCCGCAGTTAACTTTAATAATTGTTTACGCTTAGTAATTATATATTTCTAGTTTAAGCATAAATTTATATTAACTATATGTATCTACATATAAAATACATATATGTAATCTAATGATACTAAACTGTACTAAAACCGGATTTTGAGCGTATATATATATAGACTCAAAATCCGGTTTTAGTACAGTTTCTGTTTCGTGGATAATAATATTACACGCACAAGTCACACGGAAAAGAGATCATAAGATAAGAGACAAAGAAGATGGACGAAAGGACATCAAGGATAATTGCAATGTACCGTTAAAACAATAATGTTCTAACGTATATTTATTTTTTATCTAACTTTAACTTTGCTCGTTTTAAATCGCGTACGTATTTTTAAACACCATCAATATATTTCTTTACCTTCTAATTATATTATTCGTTATATGGAACTAGATGAAATTAATATTTGATGAAACTAACTGCATAATTTTTATTGCTAATTTGTAAATTTAAACGATTCACTATTTTTTTCATCATCATATTTCATATATACATATATAATTTTCCTGTTTAGAATAAGATTTTTTTCTCTCCTGCATGCCTTATAAGTGTCGCAGCAAGTTCAACTCCAAGTTTTCATTTTTCAATCGTGATTTTTTTCAAGAGATAGTCCTTGCCACTGACCTCTGCCACAATCCCCCCACCCGAGTAAGAACGCGCTACAAGTTTCTGGTATATAAAAGAGACAGTGAGAATATCGCGTGAATATATTCTTGTACACTTCGTGGCGGCATCCCTACGATATTTAACACGACAGCAAGAAACTGGAAAAGGGCTACTCGTAACGACGAAGATGATCTCCTTCCCGAACACTTCGATTATTACGTGTGTATTGACGCTATTCTTAATTTATGGTGAGCAGTTGTGTCGTTAACATCATTTTTATTGATTATCATTTATTTTCGCAATCATAATATATAATAATCGAATAGTTTTTGATTAAGAATTTTCATTACCTTGATTAACAATATACATTTCTACTACACAACAATTAACATTGCCCGATCATTTAAAGTGTATACGTATATATTACATTTATACTGCAAGGAACGTGGTCCTTGTTCAGAGCGTGCACTTAACTTGCGCTTAAACAATATTTCTCCGACGATTGTACACTGGCATTGAAATCTTCCACGATAAGGAAAGTTATTTATAATATTGTTTCTTTAGTTCCGATTAATAATCGAGATAATCAAGCCTTCGATAATCATTAGTTCCTCGTCGATGATGCTATTCGCGCGATAGATGTTATTGCTATTATACGTTTATTAAATGTTTATTAAACGAATTGGTGTTATGTTAAAAAAGTGGATTCCTTTGAATGTACATTAATATTAATTACTATTATTATATTAATTATTAGTCCCGAACGTATATATAATTTCACATTTATTTTACTAAACTAAACTATGCAACTACGTGTATTTATAATATAGAACAACAGATATCGATAGTGGGAGCGGAAACGGTATCAAGAGTTTGCCTTGGATGCATATGCGAAGCTGCTTCCGGATGTAACGTTACGCTCGGTTGCGATGAGTCTGTTTGCGGACCATTTCGTATAACATGGAATTATTGGGCCGATGCCGGCAAACCGACACTCGATGGTCAGTCGAGTGCAAACGAGAATGGTTAGTATCATTCAATAGTCACATATGAAATAAACTGATTTTGACTTTACTTCGTACAGCGTACGCCCGATGCGTGAACGATCCATACTGTGCAGGCCGTACGGTAGAAGGGTATATGACGAAATTTTCTCAGGTAACTAATTACTCTACCAACGCACACCTAATATGCTTTCTGTCGTTCTTTCGACGAACCGTTAGTTACGAACCGCTTATTTAGTTATATCCGGGACCGTGATTGGCGCGAATCGTTTCGGTTACTAACTAACTCGTTCAACATTTTTACGAGTAAACGTATTAATGTCCGCTGGAAATATTCGAGAAACATTCGAGAAAGAAGTACCGCGCACAGAGCACGAGTTATCCAACTCCTCCTAGCGTGATTCGTTCCTATTCGTTCCTATTTTAGCACGACTGTACGAAACTTCTTTTCAGTTCTTAAGTGTGCTTTTTCGTAGGACTGTAACGGTGACGGTAACGTCAATTGCGACGATTTTATTCGCATTCATCGATTAGGTGGATACGGATGCACTGGATTTCTAAATTCGAAATACGAGGATACTTACATGCGCTGCATGCAAGCGTATGCAAACTAATGATTAGTAAATGACACAACAAGAGACTTGGAAACATTCAACTGCAACCACCACACGTATATGTATGCAGACAGAACACGATATATACATACTCTTCAATAAACCACAACAAAAAATATTTAGTATCAATTTTATTTAAAATGTAACTAAAACAATCGTTATTACTACCTATACCTTTTGTCAATTTATTCAATCTAAAACACAACTTTAGATCCATTGGAAATTAATATTTTATCTACCAACTCTGCCCTCTTCCTTAACGTAGTACCATGTTTGTCCAGTATACTAGACGAATCTACATTTTTTACCAAAAAACAATTTATGAATAAATGAAGACTCTCTCGAAAAGTCTGCAACTGGGGAGAAACAGAAATTCTTTCAAATACTTGTATACAAGCCAGTTCATTTTTGTGCCCTAGAATTCCCAATAAAATTTTTCTAAGAAACTGCATGGTGTGCTTCTCCAATTCGGTAAACTGAATAACCTGTAACGGAATAGCAATTTGTGGTGGTTAACAGTTTTTAACAACTGTAAAACGAACAAACAAGTATATGCTCACTTTCAATATTGATATAGCTAGGCATTTTTCAATAAACAAATGTGTCAATAATTGTGCAAAATTATTTAATTGTTTGCTTCTATACGACTCCAGTGTTTTCAGTTTGTCCCAAGTGGCATATTGTATTATCAGCTGAATTGTCATGAGAAAACATTTCTTTCATTTATTTGCATTAACATGCGAAAAAGATTGATCAAACATTTCAAGACAACAAAAGTTATGCGAATATTTGTTTCTGCTAAGGTATCTCATTCTCTTTTGACCGATCTTTTCCGTATTCTCTTTTTACTTATTATAACATTTTGCTGTATAATATGATATATCAAACGAATACCTGATATTTCCTATTATATTCACAAAATTTTTTCGCCAATATAGCATAAAAAGGATTAAACTTATTTTCTTGCAAGCAACAATGCATTAAAACGTGTACGATTTCTCCTTCTTGTTTATCTTTCAAGTCAAGACGATGAAGCTTTTCAAATGCATCCAAATAGTCTTCGGCTGTCATAAGAATGCAGAAAATATTTTTCCTCGTATCTGTGTTCATTCTCTGCTTCTGTGCCAATTCCAGAATTTTTTTACCAAAGTTAAGATTATGCTTCGGATCAGTGTTAATATTCGTATCGACCGATCGAGACCAAGCCGATCCTACGATCCACCATTTGCCATTTTCATCGGCTACCATGAAAAATGGTTCATGAAAACAAACAACAAGTCATCAATCAATCGATGAACGAATAAATTATTATTACTATTGTTTCAATTATATTATCTACCGTATAATAAATCCTCCAAAGACACGTTGAATCTTGTTACCGTATTGCCTTCTCTTATGATACTTTTCATAACTTTTTTCAAACGCTCTACATGAGAAGGATCGTATTGAGGTATTTTATTGATATTATTATTTTTTATTGCCAGTAAAACTTCCAACATGAACCTAACTCTTGAGCTGTATGCGAACAGCGTAGAACTCTTGGATTAATTCCCAATCGCTCTCACTCTATATATATTATTTACGCTTTGTAAGAACGAGAAAGAGGACCTACTTTTTGCCGTCTTCACGATTCGCTTTCTCTTGTAGATTTTGGATAAATACCCTCAGCGCGTGCGGATCATCTTTCCTCAATGAAAATCCAACCGTTTTTAAAATAAGTAAAATCAATTCGATTTCTTTTTCGGTAAATTTCATCACAAGTTTGTCAAGTATCTGATAGAGAAGCTTATGCCCAAATACCTAAGAAAAGGTATTTGGTAAAATACCACCATAATACCAGTTGGTAGAACCGAGAAAGCCGTTTTATCATGATAATACCTTAAAATTGTAAAGATACGAAATCATCAGAATCACGTTATCCAACTCTTTATTCTCCACATCCGGTGAATCTTCTATTATCTTGATCAATTTTTTAACAAGCCTCTCCAGAAAATTTGCACCTACTTCGATACCGATATTGGAATGTAAAATTGCAATTAACATCATATGCTCGGAGATAAGACGAGCTGGTGTAATTACACGCGACGCTAAACTTTCAAGCGTTAATTCTGATAATATACAGTTCATATTATTACGACTGTTTCTCATGTACATCTCTTCTATCTGAATGATATAAAAATATATCAGAAACAAATAAGCGTGTATTTATGCATTTAACTAAGTTTACACAATTATAATTACCTGATTCGCTATACTGTGCATATTATGCTCCGTGACTCTATTTAAGCAACCTTTTATTTGCCTTTTTAATAAACGCAAGTTTTCATCGTTCGGGTTAATATTATCTACAGTATTTGCTCGTCGCGCGTTACCATCGCATATAATATTACCCTGGTTATCTCGTTTCCTTCCATAGATATCTTCGCAATTTATTTTAGACCTTGCTACATCTATCCCATCGAAAGTACTTTTAGATGTTTCTGTCAGCGAAATTTTCTCCGCATCGTCGTCTTTACTAAATTCGCCTCCGCTTTGACGCGTATCGTACAATTTATCAGTGTCGGGAGCTTCGTTCGCTTCTATCGCGCCCAACAAATTTTCAAGTCGATCCAACTTTTCCAGTTCCGTTCTACGTCCCTCGTCTTTCTCTAAACAGAAATTTAACAAATCTACCCATAGGCGTGTCAAAGAAATTCACATATGTTAATAATACACATATATGTATAATGTAACATAAATTTTGAAAGGATACAATCCAAACCATCGGCGACAAAAGACTTGGGAATTGATGGTTTTTTCCTTTTGTTCAATTTCAGTTGCTTTTCTAATTTTTTAATTATTCTCTCGTCTTCCAAATTAGCTTGTTTAACCAATTCATCTTTCCTTATTTTCTTCCGATGCTCAACGTTCTCGCGTTTCCTTCCTCTTACCGTTCTTACAGATTTCTCTGTTTTCATTTTTCTTTTCTCGCGAACGCCTCGGTTCAACTTATTCGCTTTACTGGCTGAAGGATTCTCTACTTGTTTATTATACATCATCCGGTATAGAAATACAAATATCAAGCTTCAAACTCTGTTGATTTCGAATTTAATCTCTTTTAACCATACTTCTTTTATGATGTTGCCTGTAGCTGTAAGAGTTTCAAGCGCCATCTGTTTTTCTTCCATGCATCCAATTTTCATCTACATGATACTTGACAAAACCACGGGATTACACGTATTTAAATGCACCTGATACCGCCTGCCAATTATTATTCTAAAATAGATTTACATTTTCAGATTTCTCGCTGTAGAGGTAAAAAAGTGAAAAGTGTTGAAACTAATTACCGACTAGTCTGAGCTTCTCTCCTTCGAGAGATGGCGCTGGTATCGCTGAGCGAGCAGTTTCACCACTTCTCACAGAGATGGCGCCACTCTGTTTCCTCTAAGGCGGGAAATATAGAATACAAAGTTCTCGGGTATCCGTCAACACCTTTACCCGACGAATTATTACTTATTTGAAAGTAATCTCGATCTGCGAATCGGATAGAAGTTCTCAACTTTTTTTCTTTTCAAAGTAATTAAATATAATTAATAAGTATAAGAGATATTTTTAATTGGTAAAATTAAATTTTTTTGTCGCGACATATACTAAATTGCAGTAAAGTTCTTTAACCTTGCGTAATCGAAGAATTATTTATAGAAAGTTAATTATTTTTACAGATGTCGCGAACAATGTGTTCAAAAATGAACCGTACCAGACAGCTGTGTGCATACACCATCTTGCTAGAGAGAGAGAGAGAGAGAGAGAGAGAGAGAGAGAGAGAGAGAGAGAGAGAGAGAGTAAATCGATATGCGCGCGTGACAAATTTATTTTCGATCAATCTTGTGTCGATTGTTCGCGTATTGCACGATTCCGAGGCTTCGAACGACCAGAATCAGGAGAAATCTGGTAACTGTTCGTCTAAAAACTAAATAAACGATTAAGTAAATTTGTTCGAGCGTTTAGAACAAGAATAGACGGTTTTGTATAATATCGCGATCATATAATATCTCGAATCTTTGTCGAATTGGTTTTGTCGATTAAACGTTAAATTAGGTTATCGTATTCGTTGGGAGAAAGTTTGAAATTCTGATAGATTTTCTTACATAACAGCGTAACATCGACGCGTAACGGGGTGAGCGAATGAAAATGTTGAGGCTTCCTGTGATAAGGTTGTCCGCGAGACTACAGAATGGTAGACTCTCTACCATGGGATTTCATACATCATCGAAATTTCAACAAGACTTGGTAGAAGTATTCATAGATGACATACCGGTCCAGGTTCCACCAGGAACCACCGTCCTACAGGTAACGTTATTTCATAAATACAGATTCGATCGGATTAACATAATTATTGTACGTATCTTGTAAAATAGTTCTTTGTGTAAATAATAATTGTATATATACGTTTAGGCAGCTGCCAAAGTAGGAGTAGAAATTCCTAGATTCTGTTACCACGAACGTCTGGCCGTGGCAGGAAATTGTAGAATGTGTCTTGTAGAAATTGAGAAGCAAGTCAAGGTATTTCTTCTATTTTAGATTATAGAAAAGGTATACGTTACGATATTATATATATAATAGTCGTGCAAATATTTAGCCTGTCGCAGCTTGTGCTATGCCTGTAATGAAAGGATGGAGAGTGAAAACTAATTCAGATCTAACTCGTAAAGCACGCGAAGGTGTTATGGAATTTTTATTGGTAAATCATCCTTTGGATTGTCCTATCTGCGATCAGGGCGGAGAGTGCGATTTACAGGATCAGAGTATGGCGTTTGGTAGCGATCGAAGCAGATTCGTCGATATTAATTACAGCGGTAAAAGAGCGGTGGAAGATAAAGATATCGGCCCTCTGATCAAAACAGTTATGACACGTTGCATCCATTGTACAAGATGCATTCGTTTCGCGTCAGAAGTAGCTGGTATCGATGATCTGGGGACTACGGGTCGTGGAAATGATATGCAGGTAGTCGACGAATTCAGCTTACTTCGAAATTAGACTTACTTTTCAATAAATTAATCGATTTACATTCGATACAGGTAGGAACGTATGTAGAGAAAATGTTTCTATCCGAGCTGTCTGGCAATATTATTGACCTGTGCCCTGTTGGAGCGCTAACAAGTAAACCATACGCTTTCGTTGCTCGTCCGTGGGAAACGCGTCGTACGGACAGCATCGATGTCCTCGATGCTGTTGGCAGTAATATCGTGATATCGCATAGAACCGGTGAAGTTCTGAGAATTTTGCCAAGAGTGAACGAGGTATTGCTAATGGAGTAACCAAACCATTTAAATGCATTAGTTGCTCTAAATGATTCACCGCTATACAGGAAATAAACGAGGAATGGCTGTCGGATAAAGCACGTTTCTCTTACGATGGACTGAAGCGTCAAAGGCTTATAACTCCAATGATCAAAGTAAATGGAAAATTGGAAGCCGTTGAATGGGAAGATGCTCTCGTAGCGAGTATGTGGTATATTTGTAAACGAAAATATTTAACCGTATAAAATAATTGGCTTTTTGTTAGGTACACGAGCGATTCAAAACGGAGCTCCTCCGAATAAATGTGCTGCGATTGCTGGAAAGTTGGCTGACGCCGAGGCTCTCGTAGCGATGAAAGATCTAGTGAACAGACTTGGAGGTGAAAGTCTTGCAACTGAACAACCCTTTCCGAAACATGCCGCGGGTATCGACATAAGGAGCAATTATCTATTAAACAACACAATCGCTGCGGTAGAAGAGGCTGATGTTGTTCTATTGATCGGTACTAATCCGAGGTATGAAGCACCATTGGTCAATACCCGTTTAAGGAAAGGATACATCCACGGTGAACAGACGATTGGTTTAATCGGACCAAATGTAGATTTAACTTATGATTACGAGGTAAGAGCGATAAGAATTAATAAAGAAATAATTAAACATTAACATCTGCGTATATGACTTGATTTGTTTGAATAAATTATTAGCATTTAGGTCAGTCTCCGGAAACGATAACACAATTAAGAAATGGCACTCATCCGTTTTCAAATGCTCTGAAATCTGCTAAAAAGCCCCTAATTATTTTGGGTATCGAACAATTGACTAGAAGAGACGGTGGAAAAATTTTATCCGAAACGCAATTGTTGGCACAGTCTTTGGGGAAAAGTTCAATGGTAAGGGAATTATATATTATAATTATTATTAATTATCAGATATTTCTGATTAGAATCAGAAATTTACCGTCTTTTCCTAATTAGGCCCCTGATGCAGAGTGGAAAGTATTAAACATTCTTCACACAAATGCATCGCAAGTAGCAGCTTTGGATCTCGGTTATTTATCGTCCGTCGAAGAAATTAAAGAACAGCAACCAAAAGTTCTTTTTTTGTTGGGAGCCGACGATGCGAATATCAAGAAGGAAGAGTTCCCAAACAGTTGTATTATATATATAGGTTGATAGAAATAATTGAAAAAATAATTTGAGCACTAATCTTTTGAGCACGTCGTAACACGTCGGATAATTTGTCTTTATGTAATAATTAGGTAGTCACGGTGACGAGGGAGCATCGATTGCGGATATTATACTTCCCGGAGCTGCGTATACCGAGAAAGTTGGAACATATGTAAACACAGAAGGTCGTGCGCAGCAAACTTGTGCTGCGATTACACCACCGGGTATGGCACGGCCAGATTGGAAGATCATACGGGCCCTCTCCGAGGTAATTAAGTTAACACCTCTTTAAATATAACATAAAAACCAGATAATTCTCTCTCTCTCTCTCTCTCTCTCTCTCTCTCTCTCTCCTAATCTCTAATGATATTTTTATAGATTTGTGGAGTTTGTTTGCCTTATGAAAATTTGACGGAAATCAGATCTAGACTAGAAGAGATCGCACCGCATTTGATCAGATACGGTAACATAGAACCGGCCAATTATTTTATCCAGGCATTGGAATTAGCGAAAGTAATAAATGTTTATCCATTTAGTGAATTAACTATATGATGCTGATTTGAACAACCGTTTTATATTTTTCACTCTCATTCGTTTTGTTTTAGGAAACGTCTGGTTCCTTGTCTTCGAGTCCTTTGGAGGTGAAGCAAAAGACGTTGGATCATTTTTTTATGACAGACGTGATATCTCGTGCCTCGCAAACTATGGCAAAATGCGTACAAGCAGTTAACAAACAACGCGAAAGCACTTTATAGATAGTTGAACGATATATGTATATGTAAATAGTAAACTATGTTACGATAGATACTTAATAATAATATAATAATTGCGAGAATAGATAAAAAGAAAAAATGAACGCTACTTTTATTAAAGATGTACTCTAATATAGGTATTGCATATTTAATTTAGCAGAATGTATAACAGATTTAATGTACTAACTTAGCGGAATGATCGAGATTTGTCTTCTATTTGATCGAATCGAACTATGTATATGTTCTTGATACGATTAAAATAACTATTTAAATTTGCATATACACGAGACATCGAAGTGAAACAGCTTAGTAGAACAATAAAAATTCTATCTACATTTCGTAGAAAGTGTATGATAGTTGCAATTTATCGTGCTATAATATAATGACTTGTGTCCGCCATCATTTTCAATGATTAAGAAAAAAAAATAAGAAAAGGAAGGAATAACTAGATGGAATGAAATAAAACAGTTTTCATTACCCTTGCTACTTAATTGTTTTAGTTCTCGATTCTATGACCGATACGAATCAATCGATACGATCGGTACGAGAATTATTCGATTCCGGTTGATCATCCGTGTCGAGTTCAACAGAACTTTCATCTGTCTCAACCTAAAATAAGAGGGTAATTATTATTATTATTATTATTATTATTATTATTGTTATTGTTGTTGCTGCTGTTGTTTCGTCGTCGTCGTCGTCGTTGTCGTCGCTGTCGCTGATTTAAGAATAGGGATATCTCCCGGCGTACATTACCTTTTCACCTAACGCAATTAATTTCTCTTTGTAAAGCACAATTTTGCTATCTTGTTCCGTTAAAAGCTCCAAAAGGTCTTCTTGGTCTTTCTTAAGTTTTTCCAGTTCTTCTGATTTTTCTTGCAATTTACGATCAAAGTCGGATACATGTTCTTTCATCGTTAAAGCATATTCTGCCAAACGATTTTCTAATTCTGTGATCACATTTTTATATCTCTCTGTTTCTTTTATACAATCTTCGCCGATCGTTAAGTTATTGAATTCACTTTCTTCCGACAGTAAATTGGTTTGTGCCGCTCGTAAAACTAAGTTTTGATCTTTCAAGTGGCCAATGGTTAATCGAAGATCGTGTAATTGTGCCTGCAACAAATTAATGATTAGAGCGAATTAATAAATAACATCCGTCACTGTTATATTTATCGTACATGTACTCCGCGAACAAACATTAACAACACTGTACCGTACTTCGAGCTCGTGTTTCTCTTTGACAAGCGATTCTGTAAGTTGATTAAGTTTTTGTATTTGGGAATTTTGTTCTCGAATAACCTCTTTATACTCTGATACTAAAACGGAATCTGGCAATATAGGTGTTGCAATTTGATTTCTATGGTTCCGTAAACTACTTCCATCTAGAACTGATTTTATAATCACACCTAAGAGATACAGAATTGGAGAAAAGTTCGATTTAGAATAGTAATTTCTAGAATAAATTGGAATAGTTTGTTCAATATGGAAACGATCAATTACCTTCCAACGTTTTCGATAGTCTACAAAATTCGTGATCTAATAAAAGCTCGGAGGGATTTTTCGCCGAAGGTTGAGGATGTTTTAAAGTTCTAGAATACACCTCGTGTCTAGCGAGCCCACCGATCGCGTCTTGGAATCTTTCGAGTCCTATTCGATTTTCAATTAAATTACATAATTTTTCCTAAAAGATATATCTCTTAAAGCTAATGTGTATATACGCGCGGTTATTTTTTATTCCATCAATCGCATCTTTTTCTGGTGTTACCTTCGTGTAATTGGAAACACTGTTGTCATTAAAATGTACGCACAATCCAATAAGCATAGCGCACATACTTTGCAACAATGTCTCTTGTAAATCGTCGTTATTCTCTTGCGACGACAGCAGAGCTGTCAAATAAGCTATAGACGAATCGATAAGCAAAAATGATTTAACAGCAGCCAGACAATGAGCAATCCATCTGCAGAGTAGCATCAGGAGGCCTAATTTGCATTGCGTTTTATTCCCTTGTTGTAACAATATCACGCACTGCTGCATCAATGTGACGGGTGGTTTACCAATATTCGTTGCGAGGAGCACGCGTAACAATTGTTCCTTCTGCATGTTATCGTCGATCAATGCGTAAGACAGTGCCACAGCGGAGAACCAATTCGATAATGAATCGGTGGAGAATAAACCACCGCATAACAGCTGTCCTAGCAGTAGTACGTGTTCGTAAAATATTTCTCGTTCGTTATATTCGTCATTTCGCATAATGTGTAAAAAAAAGAAAGAATTTGTAATAGATAAAACTTTGACAAACCTGTTGTCAACGTTGGGACTTCGTTCCCTTGAGGTAATAAAGTCTGAATAAGCTGATTTTGTCCCATATCGTTTTTATATAAAAAACATTGAAAACAATAGAGGACAGAACATCTTAAGGCAAACGGTTGTTTTTCATTTACCATAGACATGAGCAGCACAACGATCGCAGGCCTAGAAAGAAAATTTAATGTCGATTGACATACACCAGTTTTGTATAATCAAAATTCGAATAAAGACCTAGGAGGGCTACTAGGTGCCATTACGCCGGCAAGGAATTCTTGATTGCTGGTATTTCCCCTAATTACTTCTGCCACCGTATTGATAGTCTCGGTCAGTACATCCGCCGGTACACCACTGGCCATCAATATGTTGCATAGAGCTTGTAAAAGTCCGCAAGCTCTCATGATTCGTTGACAATTCGCTACTGCCTTTATTATCATATTTGCATCGATTAAAGAAACGGAACGAGCTAAATAAAGCGTTTTACGAGCTAATAACCGTTTTAATTTATGTAATTACCTGAGCGGGTCCGCTTGGTGCAACCAAAGCACGAATCACTTGAACCATACAGTGAACGTTCGATACCTTCTGCGAACTCCACGCACTCGGGGGATTGTCATCAATTTCAGATGGTATTTGAAACATGGGAGTTAATTTTTGAATATAACTGCCTACGAACCCAAAGAACAGAATAATCGTATACATTCCTCTCTGTCGATATTTAATATTATTATTATTATTATTATTATTATTATTATTATTATTATTATTATTATTATTATTATTACTATTGTACTCGTATACCTTCTTTAAAAAAGTTCTGATTACTTGTATTACCCCGTAATAGATTCAACATAAGCAATAAACAATCTTCCACGACGATACCACCGTCCGCGTTACCCTCCTGGGCGATAACATCAAAGATACGATCAAACGCATTCTCGAATGCGACAATTTTCTGAATATTTGCATTACCCTTTGTCAGTTGAATGAGAAGCAGTAAAACCTATATTTATAGTATACCTACGTTATAGTTTTACCGTGTTTGACAAACTAAAAATTTCATTTCATCGATTTATAAATGCTTACATCGTTCCGTATAACTTCTCTGCTATCGCTAAGGAGGTCCATTAGCTTAGAAACACCCATAGGGCTGACTAAAATTATTTCTTGTATATCTTTCAGTCTGTTGGTCGATAAATGCATCAATAGTTTTAGCGCGGACCATCTAACTTTAAATTCAAATTCTTCTAAAAGGGCTAAAACTAATCCAACGCTATCTGTATTCTTAATAAATATCTCTGTGAATTGTTCCCCAATTTTATTACTGGGTCCATGTTTATCAACTGAAAAGAAGAACGGAATTAGTATTCGGAATAGAAAAAGACTTTGTATTTACGTTACCTTCTTCGTCGAATGTCTTAGGATCGGTTATATTACAAAGAGTATCTAACGCTAAACCGATGATTTCGCAGTCGGTTCTATCCATTTCTAAAATTTGCCTCAACGCATCCATTCCTTGGGCACCAACCTCGACACGATAAGTGCGAGAAAGAGCTTTCAGAGCTCTGCAGGCATCTCGTCTGTCGCTTAATAACGTTGACGACTGTAGCCTGTCTACCAATCGTTCTACCTACGCGATTATTCCGTTTTGAAACGTACGAATAAATCATTTGAACATGAAAACGTTCTGTCAACTACATACATAGTCTTGTATTATTACTAAGGAATTGAAAATACAAAGAAAAAAAGTGGAAATACCGTATCAGCACCGGATGGTTCGTATTCGGTAGGCGTAGAACCTAAAACAGATTTCAGGCTACTTTTAAAGTATTCCATGTTGACGTTGACAGCTTAAAAATGATAAACTACACGTCACGTAACATGGTCGTAACAATTTTTCTTTTACCGAACTCGTTGAAACAAAAAGAGGGCGTTAGTAACGTAAACTTTCACCAACGTGTATACGAGAGAATAGAGATGAAAACGTAGTAGAGTAGAAATAATGTAAAGCATTAATGTCAGCAATAACGCGTCGACCAATAAGAAACGATAGCTTTAGATAAGACTAATATATTTAGATAAGACTGTTGCACAGACTGGAAACTCGCGAGTATTTCAAAGCTCACAAGTTGGCAGTCATAGCAATGCCGTAGCTACGTGGCAATGGCGATGGCTACGGTATCGAGAAGGGATGCTTTTCTTTTTCCATTAATACACGTGCACGTTATCTCGCTTCTATGTATACGACGACGCATATTATCGTCGTGTGCGCGATACGCGTATCTTACTCCCAACTAACAGGGTATAATTGTATCGCTAATGTTGCGGGGAGTTCTATTTTTACAAAGGCTAGATAAGATATTAAAGAAAAGAGAATCGAGAATATCGGTAAATTAAAGCGATTAACTAAAGATGAATCGAATCGAATCGAATCGAATCGAATCGAAACGAATCGAAACGAATCGAATGAAATCGAATCGAATCGTGTTGTGAACCGAAGATAACCGAACGAGAGGGAACGGAAACAGCCGAGGTGGATAGAGTGCGAAACATCACGTAGCCGGTGTTGCTAGGCGGTTTGTTCGAGTAGGGTGGAAGGGAAAAATGTAGAGGGTGGGGAGCATTTATATAAAAGTCGCGTCATCGTAGTTGCTAAATCAGTTGTGTAATGATTCGAGGAGTGTTGTCTCGTCCGGTATTGTTTTCGATGCTCTAGTCGTTTCTTTGTGAAAGTCGAAAAGAAAGGACTCCGGTTGCTCGTTCTGTCCAACCACGATTATCGAACAGTCCGATTTTACTCGTTTTTTAAACAACTATCTGTATAGTACAAGTATATTTCACTCGCGTATTATATTATTCCAAGAAGGTCATTGTGACATTAGTTCTACCTGTGTGCGTCTATATTTATGTTTGTGTCTAACATCTTTCGCGAATATGGAGGTTTTACCGTGTCCTGTGAATGTGAATTTTACCAACACAAGAGGTACTTTCTAATTATCTACTTTTCCTTCTTTTCTTTTCTTTCCTTTCCTTTCCTTTCCTTTCCTTTCCTTTCCTTTCCATTTTTTAACTTCCGAGTATTCATTAGTATTAGCTTCCGAATTGGATCAGCTGATTGTTCGAAGAGTGATCGAACATGATGCAATATATGCGATAGTTGATTTTTATTTGCCCACTTGTCTGACAACTTTTCGTCGAAAAACTTTTCTGTAACTCATCCATAGAACAGATCATTTCATTTGAGAAAAATATAGAGGATATTTATAGGATGTGATTTTTTGTAGTATTTTCTTGTTTGATGAAAAAAAGGAGAAAATACTGCGCGGCCAAGTATTTTTGCCATATACGAGCGGTTAATTTACTTTCTATACGATTGCCGGTATAGCCGGCCGGTACCTTTTACACTCGCGCGATACATGTCGCGTCGCGTCGCGTCGCGTCGCGTCGCGTCGCCTTCGCACGCATTAACCGATCTTTGATTTTCATCGTAGCGGGAGCAGTGGCTGAAGAATTTGATGGAGCTTGTCAGGCTTTAGCGAAACGTTTGGAAGTTGAACTAAGGAGGGCAAAGCATGCTCAGTTAGCATGCGGGGAAGTTTTACTGCCTGCCGATCTTTTGCCTAGAATAGCCAAAAATGTTCTTAGCTTGGCCGAGAATGAACCTTGCGGTCTCAGGTGAGCCATTCATTCCCAAACGTATTAGATTTATTCGATTTTCAGAAATAATACTCACCAAGTACCCTTTCTTTAGCAATTTTTCTAAACGGCCGTTTTCTATTTGTTACAGAGGTTGTACCTTATTCATTAGTTTCGAAACGGACAGTGTATGCAGAAGATTGTCAAAAATACAATGCGATCCCAACGCCATTTCTACCTTCGAGCTTTACTTGACCCTAAAACAAGACCATACATCTTGGCACATTCTTTTACCTCAGTTTCTCAAGTAAGTCAAATTGTAACTGTAAATAATCGATAACTGTACTGTTAATTAATAAATACCTATTTTTAGAAACCTTACACGGGGTGGCACCATCATGATCAGTAGAGATTTCACATTGGAAAAGAAGAAATTATATAGATCGTATCAACATATGCAATGAATTATCCGGTGGCTTCCAAGCATCGTTGGTCGATCTTCTTGGTAAATGTCGTTATGTCGGGTCGTCGTGCGGCTGTAACATGTTTCAATTTCAAATAGGTCCCAACACGGTCCTTTTTATTCTTATTATACCAGTACATTTCGTAGTATGCTTGGTTCTAAACTAGCCCATGTACGGTACAAATACGAGACGGAGAAGGGACATAGGAGGAGCGAAGAACTTGGTATTTAAAAGGCATGAAATATGTGGGTTTTGATAATTGTGATAATAGAGAAGGAAAAATTTCTTTATCTGATTTCTAGATTTTGTACACTGCCTGATATATATACATATATATGTAATGCTTCGGTAACGTAGGTTTGAATAAAAAATGTAAACATATCCAAAATAAAGGACACTGCAGCTTAGGATGATATCTATGGATTAGATAGTTTGGTTCACAATCGCCGCATCATCTTCGAACGCGCAGTATACTTTGTGAGTGTAACAGAAAACTGGAAGAAAGATAAGTGCGGTAATGGTACAAATTTTTAGGTTCGCTCCAAGAGGAAGACGTTCCTTCGCAAGAAATAAAAACTGAAATTTCGTAATAATAAGGATAGGAACTCGCTATACACAATGTGTAACACGGTGTAAACTCTATGATAACACGAAAATCAATGTTGTTTTTCTTTCTTTTTGTTTTTATGCTTTCGGTAGCGATAGGTGGATATGTAATATACTGTATAATTTTTTATTTTAGAAATACCAATGGATATCTAAAGCAGTATCGTTTTATAGAAATAATTTTATATAATTTCTTTTAATATTCATTTATAGCATGCCTCTTTTTCTCGCTTAATATTGTAATAAATATAACGAACGTTAAACGATCTCTTCGTGGGATTTATTTTCTGCGATAAATTCCAATAAAATTAGATATCGATTGGTGATAACGTTGTGATATTAACAAGAAAAAGACGCGATTTACATAAAATACGAATCTACTTGATAATTTAAAAATTGGCCATACGTGCAACTTCTTCGATATATGTATCTAATATATAATATAGCGTAATCGTCATGTCAGAAAAAAAAAAAAAAAAAAAAAAAAAAAGTCAAATTTTGTGAAATAATGATACTTTGATATTGTTATTGATATTGTTTCATTATTGAAATTTGAAATGGATGTATTGGATGGAAGAAAAGCGAAAAATGTGTAGGAGTAAGAGTTCGTATGGATTTATACAAGACTGATCAGCGTTAGAATTTTTCAAACACTATTTATACGCATGTAAAAGTACGGAGAGTGTTAAAAAAAACTTTGGGACGTTATAAATCGAATAAGATTCGCGGTTTCGATCTGATCAAACATAAAATTGCTCCCGCATGGTCGTTGCGGCAATATAGAAAGAGGAAAGATGAAAGAGAAGCACCCTTGTGATGTTCGTAATGTTATTAACTATATATGTATGAGCAATCAGAGCATAAAAGTGCTGTTATATATGTTTTGTACTTCGTTATAGAGAATTAAAAATAACAATATGATATATGATAAACGCAACGTGTAAATTGTATGTGTTTACATTTATACATGCACGATACATACATATTTGACTTTTTATTACACGATACACATTCGTTAAGTATTAATTTTTCTTTAAAAGATATGACGCAAAGTTGAATCACAGATAAAAGATATGTTTAAGAAAAACAACTTCTTTTTCTTAATTTCCATTCGACACATTTCCATTATTTCCTTCTTTTCGTCCATCGATCATATCGTTAAACATTTGTGAAAATCTATTTTTTTTTCCCTATCAGATCCGTTTCGTTTCTTACCAAATTTTTCATTCTAATTAAAATGAGAATATCTGGCCCGACGTGAAAAGTTAATTTTTCGAATAAATTTCCAACATGTTTCCAAATACCCAAGAATCAATCGCAGGAGGTTGAAACTCGGTATCGGTGATTAGCTGTATCGCTTTTCGAAAAGTGTCACGTTCGATACAAGACACGACATCCGCTGTAAGACAGAAAAAAAAAAGAAAAAAAGCAAAAAATGCAGATAAAAGTAGAGAATCTTTCCGAAACTAAAATGATTAATACTTGTATCGGTCAACTGCAACCAAGCCACGCGAACGCATTCGCTTAAACCGAATAGAGTCTTCTCGAGATTATACTTCCGAAGATTATTTGTCCTTGCTACGTCAACTATTTCCTCCCTAACGCGAGCAATCCGATGTTCCGTTAATTGAGCAAGCGCGAATTCCTCCCATTTTCGTTCTTCTAGATTGGAAGGAATCAAATGACACATACCAATTATTTCTTTTATACGTGCGTTCCAGCCAAATTGATTCAGTATTTTCTGTGAGATTTAAACAGTTCATTTTTCGTCTATCATATCAGTTATAAAGGTTAAATTAGTCTAATAACAAAAGATAGGAAAGGAATGGAAATAAATATGAAGAAAAAAAAATTGTACTTCGTTTGGTATTATTACATGGTTTGATATAACTTGCGCTCAACACTTTAATTACACATTTTTCCTTGAAAAATGTTTTACGCTTTTCTTTCGATATTTATTGTCTCAATATGTATTTACTTTCTCTTGCCAACATATATATAGAATGCGTGCGCGTCGATGTGTACGCGCAAAGGAGGTGTGATGCCGAAAAATAATTGTTTCAATTACATACCTACCGTCGTCATGATTCAGTTTTCTTTCTTCTATAAATAAATATCGTACAATAAGCTAAGTATGCAACACGTACATACACATACACATACACATGTATACACAACACATGTGCATATCCTGTTATAACATACTAATCGTAGCGTGCTATGCTATCGAATTATCGATTAAGGAAAAAAATATATTATCACGAGATTGAATACGAAATGCTAACTCTACCGTAAGCTTTAGCATCGTTTAGTTCTTAACTTAACTCTTCAATTTTGATTTCGATTTCAGTTGCAGAAACATTCAGCGAACAATTCTCTTTTAAATAGTATGCAGCCTCACATATCACTTAAAAAAAAAAAAAAAATATATATATATTTCAATCAACTCGTAAAAGTAAGCAAGGAACATAAAGAAGAGTACGAGACAATCTATAAGATTATTTCTTCTTTGACCTAGTTTACAAAATTACTTCTCAATTACTTAGTGCTTCTGGCTTTTTTTTTACAAACACGAATGAATATTAAACAAGGCGACAACTCAAAATAGAAATACAGGTTTCTCTCATTTCGGTTATTATTCGACTTGTTCCGATTCTAACAGTGAAACAGCACACCTCTATAAACAAACAGCCAGGATAAAAAAATTTCTCGACGTTTTTCTTCAAGCTTTTCACGATATATAATACTGATTTTTCTTATTCTTGCGTTGATCGCTCTCGCGTTTTTCATTTCTCTTTACACTATTTAATCATTAATTAAAGATAAAACAGGAGAGCATAGTAGAAACTAATAGGGGGATAAAAGAAAATAGTCCGATCGGATGAAAATCGTGTTCCAGCCGACCTAACGAGGTGGTAACAAGAACATTCCCATGTTAGGCCATAACGCCGGTTATAACACCACCGGACACGGGAAGCCCTGTCTCTCCCATTAAAGCTAGATCTATCTCTCTTGCGGCTTGCCTGCCCTCTGTTATCGCCCATACTACCAGCGATTGCCCCCGCCGGCAATCTGTGCAGATAAAAATTCACAATATTACATCGCGTTCCTATCATTAGACGAGAACAGAGTGAAATCCAAGAAAATAACAATAAATCTTACCTCCCGCGGCATACGTTTTAGCTAAATTTGTTGCGTATTTGCCAACTGATGTTTTGAAGTTACCTCTCTCATCCATTGTCGTGTTTAATTCTGCCGCAATATATTTTTCCGGGCCCAAAAAGCCCATTGCCAGTAAAACTAAATCGCATTTGTATAGCTAACGGAAAATAAAATTTCAAACTAAGTCTTTTCCCGACTTTTTAAATAAACGTAAATAATTCTTACTTTCTCTGTTCCAGGAATCTCATCCATTTTCCAACGACCATTTTCTATCGTCCAGGACACTGACACCGTTTTAATACCACTCACATGACCATGTCCATTGTCTACAAACTCCTGCCGTCGTATGAGAAATTGTAATGAGAAATTTTTTTTTTTTTTTCCTACCAAATCATCGAAGTGTCAATTTTTTACGTGACTTACTTTACTCAGCGTACTGAATCGTCGAGGATCTCGGCCAAACTTGAGGGACACTTCTTCGTGTCCATAATCTACTTTAAATACTCGTGGAAACTGAGGCCACGGATTATCCTGTCCTCTTTTGGTTGGTGGTTCGGGCAAAATTTCAAAAGTAGTTATCGATTTCGCACCCTGTATGGTTAAGGTTAAGAGATTAAGCAAAGATTAAATATTATCAATGGTTCGTTTCAATGATACCAAAAACATTTTACCTGTCGCAAAGATGTGGCGATACAATCGCAACCAGTATCACCGCCACCTATTATAATGACGTCCTTATCTTTAGCCATTAGGCGGATATCAAGTGGAGTCTCGTTTCCCATTTGTTTCTTTTGCCAGTGTTCCAAAAAGCTTACAGCGAAATGAATCCCTTCGAGTTGTCGACCTGGTATTTGTAAGTCTCTAGGCCAAGTCGCGCCAGTGCATAATAATACTGCGTCGTATTGTTCGTGCAGTTCCTATTCGCGTGAAAATACGTGAAAATCGTTATTATTTGGAAGGTGTATTAAAAGTTAAAAGAAAATATTCGAATCGCCAACCTTGGCAGAAATATGTTTTCCAACATCGATACCGGTCTTAAATGTGATACCCTCTGCCGCGAGAAGAGATACTCTTCTCTGTACAACCTGTTTAGATAATTTCATTGTCGGAATCCCGTACTGTAACAAACCACCGATTCGGTCGTTTCTTTCGTAAACAGTGACCGAATGGCCTGCTTTGTTTAACTGATGAGCTGCTGCCAAACCAGCCGGACCAGAACCAACAACGGCTACTCGTCGACCTGTTCTCGTACTCGGTGGATGCGGCACTATCCAACCTTGTTCGAACGCGTGATCGATTATCGCGCATTCGATATTTTTTATCGTCACTGGTGGCTCCGATATACCCAATACACAGGCACCTTCGCATGGAGCGGGACAAACTCTTCCGGTGAATTCTAAATGTAGACGAGCAATTTTTGTTTTTTTGTTTTTTTGTTTTTTTTTTTTTTTCTTCTTCTTCTTCTTCTTCTTTCCATCTTTTAACTACTAGCTCAAATGGTATTCGTTAAAATGCACAAACCTGGGAAATTATTTGTTTGCAGCAATTGATTCAAAGCTTCTTTCCAATTCGATTGAAAGATCAGATCGTTCCATTTCGGGATAATATTCCCTAGAGGGCAACCGTAACTGCTTTGACAGAACGGTACACCGCACTCCATACATCTCGCTGCTTGTACGCGTAATCCTTTACGCACGCCTTCAAAGTTATAAATCTCATCCCAGTCGGTCATTCGGTTTTCAACGGGTCTATAAACTCCTTTCTGCCTCTTGTATGCCAAAAATCCTCTGGAAAGGGAATCGTATGCCAGTATCCGACCAAGCTGCTGTATCGAGAGGGAGGGGAGAAGGTGTGTGGCGCGCGTTTAGCCTAGCATAAACCCGACGGGGAAACCAAATATATGATGTGTATATATATATGTGTATATATATATTCATAGTACCTTATCTTGTTTAATTTACGTTGCTCCATATCGCTATCGACAATGGCATCTTCGATATCTTTTATATCTAACGTCTGAGAGCTACCATTCGGTATCGGTTGCACCTGTTTCGCATCTTCAAGCTGTTTCAACGCTCGTTGATATTCATACGGGAACACCTTTACGGAGATATTACACGCATTACACATTATACGCACGAGTTTGTGTATGTAGTCATATGTAGCTGCACCGGTGTTACCTTGACGAACCGTGTCGTTGGTTCTGGCCACAATGTTAGGAGATCTTGGGCTATCAAAGAACCAGTTTTTTCAACAAACTCTTCTAAAAGTTTTTTCACGCACGCTATATCCCCTGGATGATTTAAAGGAAGCAATTCAACCATGTCGGGATTGCATTTGCTGCGTTGTAAGAAGAAAAGTCGACCGGGTTAAATAATGAATACAATAATGAAACAAGAAAAGAAATGCGACGAAAGGAGAACAAGAGAAAATACCTTTTAAACGATCCATCCACGTCCAATACATAGGCTATTCCGCCGGACATTCCCGCAGCAAAATTTCGTCCCGTAAGTCCTAATATAACCGCGCAACCGCCCGTCATATATTCGCATCCGTGATCACCGACACCTTCGACGACGACTGTCGCTCCGCTGTTACGTACGCTGAATCTTTCGGCAGCGATTCCTCGAAAGTACGCTTTGCCAGACGTTGCGCCATAAAGACAAACGTTACCAACGATTACGTTCGATTCTGACTTGAACGTAGAGTCCTTTGGTGGATATATAACGATCTCTCCTCCGCACAATCCCTGAAAAAATCACGTAATGATGTAATAGATGCACGTACAGGTAAATAAGAGTAAGTAAGTATTTACCTTTCCAACGTAATCATTGGCATCTCCTTCGAGGACAACATGAACGCCCTTTGTCATGAAAGCACAGAAACTCTGACCCGCAGAGCCTTTCATTTTTATATTAATAGTACCTTCTCGCAAACCATTTTCACCGTATAATCTATCGGGAGAATCGGAAAAGTAAATCGAGATAAGTTAAGAAAATGTCTAGTTGTCGAGTTGCCATTAGAAAAAAAAGAAACGTTAGCTATTTACTTTGAGATATGGTAGCTTAACGTCGACGCGAATGCCCTACATTCGTTATTAATATTTAACTCGATATCAATACGGTCTTGTTTTCCATTTAGTACATCCGTGGCCAATTTGATCACGCGATTATCCAGTCTGCTTTCCAGTTGGAAATCTTGCTTTATCGATCCACCCTGGATATTTACTCCTGGCCGGAGTTCAAGTGCATTGCGCAACATATTATCAAGCTTTAACGTTTTCGCTTTTTCTATCGATATATCTTCGCGAACCTTCAGTAGATCCGTACGGCCGATTAAATCCTGAAACTTCCGTAATCCGAGATCGGCCATGTAGGAACGTACCTGTCCAGGAAGGGGCAACGGAAAAGAATAATAATAAGAAATAAGAATAACCCGCGCGTCTGCAGAATTCCCTCCTGCTTCTATATATATATATATGTCCTATTCGTACCTCCTCTGCTAATGCAAAGAAAAAGTTAATCACATTTTCTGGCTTTCCCTCAAACTTTTTCCGAAGAGCCGGATCTTGCGTGGCAATACCCACCGGGCAGGTGTTTAAGTGACACTTTCGCATCATTGTACAACCCATTGAAATTAATGGCGCGGTGCTGAAACCAAATTCGTCGGCACCTAAAAGAGCAGCAACCACTACGTCAAATCCTGTACGCATTTGTCCATCTGCTTGAACAATAACGCGAGATCGAAGATTATTCAATGTTAATATCTGATGGGTTTCCGCTATTCCTAATTCCCACGGTAATCCAGCCGATTTTATTCCTGTCCAACTACTAGCACCGGTTCCACCATCGTGACCAGATATTACGATATGTTCTGCTTTCCCCTGTACAACGATACGATAAAAAAGAAAAGACAGAGAAAAGGTATAATAGAGTGAGGTAGGGAAAGTTGGGATAACTTGTTGGGTTTCTCTATAAATTACTACCTTTGCCACACCAGCTGCGACAACGCCCACTCCGACTTCTGACACTAACTTGACAGAGATACGAGCATTCGGATTAGCACATTTCAAATCATAAATCAACTCCGCGAGGTCTTCGATCGAATAAATATCGTGATGCGGCGGTGGTGAAATTAAACCTACACCTGGTACCGAATGTCTGGTCGCGGCAATTTCTGCTGTAACCTGTATTATAACGACAACCCGTGCGCTATGTTTTCATTATGTTATGTAAAGTAAATAATCGACTTGAAAAGTTCGTAGATTCACCTTATAACCGGGTAACTCGCCTCCTTCGCCTGGCTTTGCTCCTTGCGCCATTTTAATTTGAAGGTCGTCAGCATTTGCTAGATAACTCGATGTTACGCCAAAACGGCCACTGGCAACTTGCTTAATTGCCGATCGTTTATTAAACTCTGGTTTCTGATTCAGATATCTGAATCGCAAGTGAAATTTTATACTTTGTTATTGTATCGCTTAACGTGTATCATTTAGCGATTTCTAAGTTACCTTTCGGCATTTTCACCACCCTCGCCAGTATTTGATTTCCCATTGATGCGGTTCATCGCGATCGCTAAAGTCGTATGCGCTTCAATTGAAATGCTTCCAAAACTCATGGCTCCTGTTGCAAATCGCTTCACGATTTCAGACGCCGGTTCAACATCTTCGATTGATATTGATTTTTCCGTTGTTCGTACTAATTCTAACTGACCGCGCAACGTGCAAGCTTTTATCATGTCCATTGTACTCTTTCGATATTTTTCATAGGCATCCAAATTCTTTGAATTTACGTAATCCTAAGAGAATATATTTAGTTACTCTATATCACTAGAGAGAAATGCAAAACGATTACACCGAGAATTTACCTGCAGATTGGCAATGCTATCAGGATCGTTTATATGTTTCTCGCCACCAGATCGCCAATGATATATTCCTGGATTACGGATAACAAGCATATCCATTGGTTTTTTCCAATATGTAATTTGATGTCTTTCAAATGCCTCCTTTGCCAAGATATCAAACGCCACTCCGCCAATACGGGACTGTGTTCCCTGTGTGGTTGGAAATTATTTCAAACATTTGAGACTCGATCGAGATCGATGACCGTGATTCGATCTTGATTTAAATGGGAATCTATGTACATGTACCCGATGTACGTCATAAAAATGTAATTGAATCACAACGGTTAATTGCATTCATTAATTGGATCCAATGTTTAATCATTCGTATTTGTACATGCAAATTTTTGTTGCCGCATCGTTACTTAATTGTTCGTTAAAACGAGAAGTACACGCACCTTGAAGCACTTTTCGATTACTTCGTCGGACAGACCAACTGCTTCGAAAATTTGAGCTCCTTTGTAAGACTGTAACGTGGAGATACCCATTTTTGCCATTACCTTTGCTATACCTCGCTCCATTGCGTCTGCATAGTTCTGCAACGACCAATGTTTTCATCATCACACATTCATCCATTTCTTTTCCTCTATTCTAATATTATTCACTCACTGCGCACAGAGCGTCATCTGTTAACGACGAATCGAGTACACCGTCTGCGCGAAGATTTCTTGCCATTTCAAATACCAAGTACGGACAAATCCCATCCGCTCCGTAACCTAGTAGCAAGCATACGTGATGCACTTCTCTGGCTTCGGCTGTTTCCAAAATGAGGCCGACCTTCATACGTTGCCGTTCTTCAATTAGATAATGATGCACTGCACCCAATACTAACAAACTGCTTACAGGGACCCTGGTAATAACAACGAAATACTTATATAAATACGATCGAATGATTCGCGTACAAGATTCTCACCTTTCCGGGCCACCTGCCCGATCTGATAAAACGATGAATTGATACCCTTCCTTCGCAGCCTGATTAGCCTCCTGACTGACGCGATTTAATGTATTTACCAAACCGGATGGACCGTCTTCCACAGGATACGTCGCATCTATCACTTTTGTTTTCCAACCGCGATATCTCGTTCGTTTGATTACCTCCAAGTCGTCCAAGGACAGTATCGGTTGTGGTAAAAATAATCTGTGCACTTGTAGCTCATTTGGCTCGAGAATATTACTTTCAGGTCCAATGGGACAAAGCATTGACATTACAATTTTCTCTCTGAATGGGTCTATCGGCGGATTTGTCACCTTTATCGACAAAATTAAATACATATAACGTGCACTTTTATAGATTTCCGACAAAATTTACTGTGTTTTACTGTATTTTACTGTACGTATATGTATTTTATGTACATATTCATACCTGGGCAAATAACTGTTTAAAATAGTCATAGATAAGTGGTTGAAATTGAGAAAGACAAGCTAATGGCGCATCATTTCCCATGGAGCCCAATGCTTCTTTTCTGTAAAAAAATGTATAACCTACAGTTAAAGGAATAAAATTTATTCTACAAGCGTATCATTCTTTTATAGTTAAAAAAGAAAAGCCAACTATAGCGCAAACTACTGGATTTATAAACAAATTTTGTTAAAAAAAAACGTGCCCGTACTTGGATTGCATCATTGGTAAAAGAAGCAAATTAATGGTTTCGAGAGTGTATCCGTAGAGGGAAAGTCTTTTATCGCCACCCCAAACTCGATTCACAGTAGATATTGGATTTGCATCTGTCATCGTGCTACTTTTGAGCGTTTCTTCTTTCGTTATTGCTGAGCCATTTTCAATGGTGCTTGATGTTCTTTTGAAACCAATGTCTGCAGAACGTAGCTCTTCCATCGTGATCTGCGCAAAAGGATTTTTATATTTTTCTATACTGTCATTTTATCAATAAATTTCAAAATTTTCAAAATCTTATCTATATATACGTGCGTACACGTGTATGCAAATGAAAAAATATTGTAAAGAGTATAATAAAAAAATTAAGGAAAGGCATCATTATTTGTACAACGCATAACTGGCCGAAAAACATATACATTACCAGACTTACCATCTGTTATAATATGCAGCATGATCACAGCATTTAAGATTGTTTGCATAAGAGAAACAGACGTTTTTTTTTATCTTAATGTGTATCTAGAGATTTAATAACAACCAAGAGGGTAAACAGTGGCGAATAAAAACAGAAAGAATACCTGGGCCTTGAGCCATTTGGAATGAGGTCTACTTCTGGCAATTTGCATCTTGAGTTCAACGTCTTCTATGATTTTCTTCTCATGCGTGTCGACTAAAAGCATTCTGCCAGGTTTCAACCGACTCTGTAAATAAAATAAAATGAAGAACAAATCCATAAATAGGGTCAATACCGTGTTTACCTTCAAAACTACATTGCTGGACGGAGTATCATAGACGCCCACTTCGGACGCCATCACCATCATGTTATCCTTAGTGACGTAGAAGCGTGATGGACGTAGCCCATTTCTATCAAACAAAAATTAAAAAAAAAAAAGTCTTTTGCATTACCACCACATTGTCACGCGATAGGATAGGCTGTGCTTATAGCTTCTTGTTCGTTTTTACACTATATGATGTTCTATTTACGAACTTACATACTTAATCCTTCTACCGCGACCCCCTCGTCGTTCAGACTGTGAACTTGGCATGTATTAATGTCACATGCCAAATTTGATAACTCAATATGTACATACGTACACTTTTCATTTGAATTCCATTCTCAAGAAAGGATTTCTTAAATTTTCTTCAAATTCATTCATTAGGATGAACGAGAAATGATAAACCAAGTACTAGTTTCTACCTGTCTAGAATTGCACCAACGTAACGTCCATCTGTAAAAGTTAAAAGAGCTGGTCCATCCCATGGTTCCATTGTGCACGCAGCCCAGTGATAAAAGTCCCGTTTCTCTGTTGCCATCGTTAAATCGTTTTGCCATGCTTCCGGTACCATCGTCATTACTGCCTAAATATATATTTCCTTCAGATTTCCTTTGATCGTTGTGAACAAATAGAAAGACGAATCAAATACTACACAATACCAGACAGTTTTGCAACTATGCGTCTGTATGCGAATATTCTATACCTCTGGCAAAGGCCGTTGTCCAACCATTACCAAAAATTCTAAAACACAGTCGACGGCTCCTGAATCAGAGAGATTTGGTTCTACCACAGGATAAAGTTGTTTTAATTGTTCTCCATAAAGTTCGCTACTCATCACTCCTTCACGAGCTTTCATAAAGTTCACATTCCCCCTTAAAGTGTTGATTTCTCCATTGTGTGCCAACAATCTGTAAACATAGAGCATCTTAAACATGTCCGCGTAGATAATTATTAATAATCGTTGAAAATTGTTCACCGAAGAGGATGCGCTCTTTCCCAGCTGGGAAATGTATTTGTGGAGAATCTTGTGTGAACTAATGCCAGATAAGTTTCAAATTTTGGTGACTGCAAAAAAATTCCTAAATATAGTACACGAACAGATGAACGGTTAAGTACATTATCAAATGTTTGATTACCTTCAGATCTAAAAAGTAAAGCCATAACTGATCCGCGGTTAATTGTCCTTTATAAACAATCGTTCGCATAGAAAGCGAACATATGTAATATCTGATCCCTGATTGTGGTATGGAATGAGACGATCTTTTCCTCAAAATGAAAACCTGCATTCAAGTTCAGCGTTCGATATTATTACATTTAAACGAGGAAAAAAAAAAAAAATTGAATGAATGTAATAAAGCAGCTTGTCTTACTTCTTTTCACGATTGTTACAAAATCATTTTTTTTAATAAAATATAAATCGAGATAGTACGTACCTGCCGTTCAAGATTAACATCATCCTGATTGCCAGTAACGAAGACTTGACTCATATAAGGTTCACACTTTCGGGCAACTTGACCAATTCGTGTATTGTCCTTTGGAACATCTCGCCAACAAATGACCTGCAACGTGTGTGTAGATTACATTGATGCGCGGTAATGGTTTTATAAATAACGAAAAATTTGTCCGAGCGTAGGAGCGAAATAGACGAGGAAAAGTATATGTCATACCCTTAAATTGCATTCTTCGGCTAACTTTTCGAACGCAACTTCCGCTTGTGTGTGCGAATATTGATCAAGGAACAGAATACCGGTTGCATAACGGCCGAATGGCGGCAATTCGATGTTTTGTTGATCGCTAAAAAATAAAAAGAGAATTTATGAATTTACAAAAAATGTTTACATTACTCGATGCTTTTCGTGTAGGTATGGTAATGTAAATTCATCGATCGGATGCATTCATCGATCCATCCATGCAGCAAGTGTCTATTCTCTTTTTATTTTGCAATCTCTTTGGTAGATACCATTGTAATTTTATAGTTACCTACATTTTATATATATATATATACATATATATATGTTAATAAAACGTCAATAAAGCTCCCTACATCTACGGTAGGAATAACGGTAAACAAGAATAATAATAGCAAGATTAATACGATTGATAAGGTGAATAGGCAGCGTTTCTGTTAAAACGTCGGTACTCGGCGTGAACGTAAAAGGATGATAACCTACAATTATATTAATGACCTAAACAAATTATGAAATTCTATGAAGTGCAATATTAACCCGTCATAGAACGATAAAGCGATAAAAAGTCCATGAAACGTAATTATCGCCTACCGTAATTCATCGGCGTAATAGTCGTGTGGAATTGCGCACAGAAGACCAGCACCGTCTCCAGTGTCGTTGTCGCATGCACAAGCACCACGATGGTTCATACGCGCTGAAAGGATCTCCGCATCGCGAACAATCTGTAACAGAGAAAAATAATAGGGATATAAATGAAATAAATGTAATTACTTTCTTCGCAAGTTATACGTTCACCTGCGTTGATCAACAATATATTCGCTATGATTACAATTATTTTACCTTATGGGACCTTTTCCCGTCTATGGCGACAATGAAACCAACACCGCAAGCATCCTTTTCAAGTGTTGGGTCGTAGAGAGCCTGCTTTGCAGGAAATGACGAAAAACTGGCTTCGTTCATATTTTCCATCTGAAAGTATTGGCCAAACTTTCAAATAATCTGCAAGAAATTTATCTCGAATTAAAAACCATCGAATGAAAGAAATGGAACGAACCGACAGAGGTGTCGAGCAGAAAATGATAATTGTACCAGTCTAATTAATCGAGGAAGAAATAGAGAAGCCGAAATAAAACGAATAAAACAAAACGGTTCTACGATTAGGACAAGAGCTACAGAGGTATCCTTTCACACAGAGAGCTCGCAACAAAAAAAATCGAATAGACTTGGACGCGCGTTCCCGTTCTTCTTGTATGCCCCATCGGTTCATTACGTAAAGTGTGCGCGTGCAAAATCAGTTTAATCGCCTAATGCAATAGATGATAAACTGCGAGAATGAAGGGGGGAGATGGCGCATACGGAAAACAGAAGTGGAAACAGGTGTTGCGTAGATAAATTCAGTTTTATTCCAAAAGGGATTACCAATTGCAATTCCGAATTAGCAATTGCCAAAGGATGTAACTTCTTTACATATCTAAAACGTATATCTTCTCCCTAACAAAAGTTAATATTTCAGTTGAAATTATCGGTATCGTAGATCGAAGGTCACCTCTGCGGTCGAGTTCGAAAGTATAGATTCTTAAGTACATACTCGTACATTGAAGGTAATGCGAAACTAGACCCTGGTATTGCGCAGTCACAAATACTGCTTTTCATGCACTATTTGCAAATATCATATGGTTATCGTTATTACGTAAAAACATTTGTATATATAACAAAATTCATTCTATCCAGCGACGAATTCATAGAAAATATTGGAAAAATTTCTCTTTTAAAGGTCATTATTACAAAACCAATAACCCATTGGAAAATGTCATTTCTAATTTATAATATCAATCATAATTATAATATCGCACCTTCGATGATTTGCGAAATATGGTTCACACATGGATATCTATTATACGGCTATTCCGTCTTTTATTTTACGCCTTTTATTTTACTCATGATTCCCACCCGCGTGAACAACTCTCTATCGCCTCTACTGGTCTTTGGTTCAATGCTCCTCGACTATTTCCTAAATATTGTTATGCGATCGCAAAACTGATCCCACACCGTGTTACTACCAAATTATGTACATACATCTACCGGTCTGCTCCTTTCTCGTATGTTCAGCTTTGCCCCGCCTTTGCCTACTCTTCTTCTTCTCTCTAACCTATCGCTTGTCTTCACGCACTCCCATGGCCCACTTTAACCAAACTATAACGTTACTTTTAATTTAACGTAACTTATCGTCCTTACGAAGGTTATTCGCAATCGTTTCATCATTACTTTTATACACTTTGAAAATATGTCTATAGCATACAACAGTAAGTCGAAGCAATCGCGTATCTACGTCTATTTATTTTCTCTTTTGCAGAAATTCCGCTCCATCTAAACTCAACCAACCCAACTTTCCCCTCTTTTTTTTTTGTCATTTCAAATACGGTAGAGTTCAATCGATATGATTCTGTTATTAGTATTTCGTGAAAAAAGAGGAGCGGAAAGAAACGGTAAAAGTAGAAAAATTCGAAGCGAGGGTCACGCTGAAATCAATATAGAACGCATTCAGCAGTTACATTTACTTTACATTTACTACTTAAATATTTATGAAATACAGAACCAATAACGATAACTTGGCTGATATAGATATATATTTGGCTTCTTGTCAATTTGTCAATGGACGTCACAATTGTCGAAAACTCTTAGTTTTCCTTAAAATATATTTCTATTTTCGCAACATGAAACTCATTGATAACACTGCGATTCACTCACTTTCTTGGCTCTTTGCAAATAAATTATAACACTATACTATATATCCTTATCCTATTGCGATATGAATTTCTAATAATACATTATATTATATCAATCGTTGAAAAAGTTATGGAATAGTCTTTATCCTATGCTATGCAGGCTTCAACATACAAAACTAATTATGGGGTGCCTCAAATTAAACGATTAATTTTTCATTTCCAAGAGATATATATATATATATATATATATATATATATATATATATATATATATATATATATATATATATACTATAACAGATAAATAGCATTTTGAAATTAATTCGAGATCGAATTTTTCATAATTAACTTCTTACGATCAGAGAAACGATTGCGTACGTATTTGGCTAAAATGCACGCGCGCGCGCGCACCAACCTCGCTGATTCGACGTTTACTGCCATTAACGATCGATAATGCATATCCCATTTAAGATTATAAATTCGATCAATTTCTCATGTGCAGCATAAGAAAACACAAGATTTTACAAAATTTTAAACGTTAAGCTAACCTACGTCATGTTTAAATAGTTTTCTTGACAAATGATACAGATGACCGGAACCAACCGAATCTGTATGTAGCTTGATTTGCAAATTTCTAAGAATGAAAAAAATAAATAAATAAATAAATAAAAGTCCGTGTCAACGAGATTAATAGCCATACCCACGTTTAAATTGCACTGGTAGTTATTTCGTGAATGTACATATACATATAAATCGTATTTTGTATACCTATATATTCGTTCAGTGCTCCAATCTCTTTCCGTCCTTTAGTTATGCGTTGTCCTAATAATCGTTTGTCCGACTTTCTAATAAATTTCAATACTTCGACACACGTAATTCGAACAGAATTTTTTTCAAAGTACATTTACCATTAAATAGTTTTTCACTTGATTTTACGAAAAAAAAAAGAAACAACAGATATGTACATCGATCGCGAAACACTTTAAACTGAATGAATTTCTTCAATTATTTTCTATAATCTAACACTGCAAGTGTCACGAATTCTGATAGAACGCGTAGTTTATCACAATCTGACCGAATCGACTACCACGATTTTCTCTGAATTTAGTCGAAGACACCTGACTCTGTCTTATGAATCGGGAAGGAAATAATAATTTTTCCTTCCACCAATCGCGACGATACCGCCTCTCTCGGCAAATTTCCAGTGAATGTTAACCAAAGTACGTGTTTGCGCTCTCTCTAGCTACTGATCTCCTACCACAGAGGAAGTCAATACGGTTAAACGGGCTTTGATTGGCTGATTGGCTACACGTCTACCAAAGTACGTACGCAATGCAAAATAAAATTGGTTAAACAATGATTTTACATTGTTTTAAATTCTATATGTTCGATGCAATCGCTCTCTCATTAAATTTTCATCGTTTAACACTAGTATTACCTAAAAACTCTTTATTATATTACCATTGTGATATATATATATATATATATGTAGTGGACGCAAGGAATGGTTAAAAAAAAAATTTTTATATAAATATAGACTTCTCAAGAATTTACAATATCATCTATGTATATCAATTGACATGTCGATACATATTTTTTAAAAATACTCAACTAATTCTTTCAATAATAATGGTAGTAATCGTGGTCTATTTTTGCCATTCCGCACATACGCATATATATATATATATACGTACGTATCTGAAATAAAATATAATAATTCTATAAACATGTATATGTATATTTCCAAACATTCATGATCACTCTTTTAATAAGTTGATTATTATTTAAGTGGAATGCTACTGTAAGAAATTATCAAAATTATAAATATTAAGCAATTCGGGCGACACCTTCTTTCAACTACTACTCTGCATACATGTAACGTCACATATCATACATGGGTGGTTTTGAAAAAAATCACATCGTCTTAATGTAATTTATGATAACTAATAAAATGTTCGTTTCAGCGAATGAATAACCGAGATGAAAAGTAACCGAGATGTAGTATTGCTAATTTTCTTATCGTTAACAGTTTCGAAACGTTGACATCTGACACTAACATATGCTCAGAGACAGGGGCTCTAGCAATGTTTGTAAATAAGACGCTAATACCTACGTGAAGTGTGCTGTTGCGATAAATGGCACAGTCTTCCGGCGTAACCATACATTCGTCAGTGTTTAGTCGTTGTAATAAAAAAAAAAATCAAATACCAATTTCATTTTCCGTAGAATACTTTAAGAATCATTATAAATTCGAAATGACAATTTTCTTTATTTTACATCGTACACGTACTGCTTTACAATAATTAAAAAATAGGTGATTTGTATAATTAGAATCGCATCGTTGCCAGTAATCGGAATATCAACAAGGAGCTATGACGATATTTTATATAATAATAATAATAATAATAATAATAATAATAATAATAATAATAATAATAGTAATAACAATATATTATAATGATAGTAAGGTATAACACGTTCGCTTTAAATACGTTACTTTCGACGTGAATCGATGTGAAATAGTTGTGACAGCATGTTAAAGAAATATAGCGCAGGTATATATGTACGTAATATATATTTGCTGTACAGAACAGAGAACAGAAGTCATTCTAATTTCCAGCATTTTTCAGTATTAGTTTACTTATGCGTCGATTTAATTCGATTCACGCTTAACGCTGTATATAATGTAACGTTGTACGGAAATATAAGTGCTATAATATTATTTTTATTTATTGCTCAATTGGAGTTGCGTGTGCTGGTTTACGCAAAGAGTACTGAAATCTCGGAATATCAATCATTGTATGTACATAACAAACCAACGGGGAAGAAATAATAATTATCAGGGACTACCACGAATAGATTTACAATATAATAACCAAATGTAAATAACTGTTTTTTCATCTCAGGTTTCCTTCACTCGCACACGTACTCCTTCTTTCCTACTTTTCTATCGTCATTGTTTCACTTTAAAGCTGCCATGTTTGATTAAATTTCTGCGCGTTTTATTAATGATCGCGTTAAAGCGTCTCTTGGCTGATAGGCGACCAATAAAAAAACGTGCACACGCATAAACCGATACGCGTTACATTAAATATAAATACGAAACAACATCGTAAATAACAAGTAGCTCTAAAATTTGAACTAACTCTATGTAGTATGTACATTCATGACGATTCCTTTACGGCACGTTACGGCTTCCTACAATTGTTTTTGAATCATATCGATGAAACCTACGGTTATATTATACCCTTAATATATTAGAAGAGAAAAAGATAAAACTAATTGGTCCAACAAGTCGAACGAGTAGGATCAAATGCATTTAACATCAGCTGTGTTTAGTTGCTAAATATTGTAAGTATGAAAGTTATGCGAGAGAGTTTCACGTACTGACGCGAGTACAATTATTATTACATTTGTCTCTTCACATGTAACAGAAACGATGCAAGTACATTTAAAAGGAATAATCGATATCATTGAAAATAAAATAATACGTCAAGGTGGAGTCCGTTCTACACGTATATAATACGTACGTAATGTCGCGAACAACTCGGGATTCCTAAAATGCTATTCGAGTTTACGCACCACCTTTGCAATTCACTCTGCTCTTAAATGTAATCTTAACAATTACTGTATTTGACCTACTCGTACTCGTATTAATAAAAATTTCCTATCGCTTTAAAGGATGTGAGTGTCATTTTTTCAGTCTTAATTACTATTGTTGCCGATTGTTGTTATTGATTACGTTATTGCCGTTGTTGTTATTGTTATTTGAATTACTACCACTACCATTGCTACCGTTGCTGCTGTTGATGTTGAGGTTGTTATGATAATGCTGGTGTTGGTTACCGTTATTCAATGCGGTGGTAGAAGGATTACCAATATTATCTATTTCGCGTTGTGCACGTGAAATTTTTACCTTGTCCCGCGGAGTTCCATCCTCACCTGTTTCCATTGCAAACATTTTCATTTTCTCCTTAAAACTGAGTTTCTCAGGTACTTGCCCAACTTGAGAATTTTGCTGTTGCTTTTGCTTCTCTGCGAGTCGTCTTTGTCTTGGATCCCTAAACGAGAAATGCAACAATTTATATTACTTAACAACAATTTCAGCATAAGAAATGAATAAACGGTAGTAACGTTACTTGTACACTTCCTGAGCACCTATTACACCAGGTGTGCTGCCAGTAATCGGAATTCCGCCGGATCCTTCGGGTGTTTTTGGAGATGCCAACAAAATTTCTGCATCGTTTAGGAAATTCTGGAAACAAACAAAAGATACAAATGGTGATTGACAGAATTTCCGTGCTCTACGAGAGAGTAATGTGATTAACATATTTTACGTTTGGATCTTCTGTAATGACGTCAATGGCCGTAGTTTGAATCGTAGTTAAATTTCCAGACGACAAATTTCGTTGCATTGATTCTACATTTGCATTTGAATCGTGAAAGGAGACTCTCTTAACGGACTGCATTGATTGCGATTGAGACGATAGTGTCACCGCATTAGACGTATTTGTATTGTTCGATCTGAGAGCCGTCTGTTGAGACATAATTGCATAACTGGAACCCCGTTCCGGGGGCAAAGGTGCGTCGTTGTTACCGCCATTTTGTGTAGCTATCATCAAATACACGTGTAAATTATTATTATTATTATTATTATTATTATTATTATTATTATTATTATTATTATTATTATTTAGAGTAAACACTGGTAGAATAAATAAAAAGTAAACACTTACAAGACATGTTCGAGCCATTAATAGCTAGGCCGTCTAAGCGTAACATACTAGAATGCAACATTTGTTGAGTTTTGAGATGGGACTGTTGTTGTGGTGGTTGCAAATGATGCTGCTGTTGATGATACATTTGCTGTATTTGTTGTTTATTAATATCGAAATCTTCCTTTTTTTTCGATTGAATGTCGTCGAATTCGACTTGTTTCCGCTTAATCTCCTCGTGTCTGCGATATATTTCTTTATCATCGGTTACTTGAGGTAGGGTAAGTGATTTCTGAGAACCGGTCAACTGATTCAGAGATGGCATAGAAATTTGTCCCATGCTATTTTCTATTTGATTACTTTGTTCAAGTTGAAAGTTTGCTGACAAATGAGTCCCAGAGCTATCCTGTTGTTGTTGCTGTTGCTGCTGCTGCTGTTGTTGTTGTTGTTGTTGCTGCTGCTGCTGCTGTTGTTGCTGCGAATAAATTGTTGCAACGTTTTGCAAAGTGTTATTCCCATGTGCCGCGGCGATGTTGTTAGAATGTATCGGGGATTCGGGAAGCGATTGAGCAGCGACTGAACTTCCCCTAACAGATTGTTGATTTGTTCTAGACAAATTGAGCTGTTGTTGCTCCGATAAATCGTTGCTTCGATCTTGTGTCACCGTTGTGCAAGGCACACCACCTTGCTGAATTCGTGGTATAGTTTCATTATCTAAATCGTTACTTTCTTCGTCATCGTCTTGTTGGTTGGCCACTTCTTCGGCTCTTTTTTGAAAGTCTCTTTCCAATTGAAGAGCTCGCAGTTGTTCCTCCTGCTGCGACGTTCTATGAGGTAGTGCACTTAATTCCGCTATTTGCTGATCCCTCCACTGTCTGGCAGCTTCCCTTCTGCGTGCTTGTTCCTGAGTAATAATATCATAAATGGCGATAATTTTCATTCGATAGTGAACTAATAAGAAAATATTAGCTTAATCACTTGGTATTTACTTTTTCTCTTTCTTCGCGTTGCCACGGATTAGTTGCGCTATATTGATATTGGCGCGGTTGCAACGCAACGCCTGTTGCATTCGCAGGATAGTATCCACCACGTGGAGGATCCTGCATACTCGCCGTATACCTAGATAAAGAAACATATTTAGATACACTTTTACTCTACTTGGGTAAACGATAAGATTCTACCTTGAATCTGATTGTTTATTGTAAAGAGGATGAGTTGTGGTACTCGGTGGCGGTGGCGGCGGTGGAGAACTTTCTGTAAATCCTTCTTCAGGTAAAATTGACTGCATCGAGATCTCATTCGGAATCGAAGAACTAGCTTCTTGCATGATCTGTGCTCTACCGATCCCGCCTTCGCCGTTATAATGATCGCTTCGTATCTCAGAATTGCTATTCAAATAATATTGCGAGCCGATAGCAACATTCACATGGACATTCTGATCGGTGTAAGATTTCCCTGCATCCTGATTACCCTGATGATCTTTCCCGTAGTCAAGTAATTGAATTCCGTTCGTTTGCAAACGAGTAGAATCAGTTTTTCCTCTCGACGATGTTGCACCGCTTTGACCGTACGGCGCGTGTACACTATTCTGTTGTTGCATATTTTGATGCTGATGCTGATGCTGATGCTGGTGTTGGTGTTGATGCTGATGCTGGTATTGATGCTGATGTTGATGTTGATGCTGAAGTTGCAGTTGAAGTTGATGTTGGTGTTGATGCGAATGCTGGTGTTGATGTTGGTGTTGGTGTTGGTGTTGAGATTGAGACTGAGACTGAGACTGAGACTGAGACTGAGATTGAGCTTGAGCTTGAGCTTGCGTTGGTTGATGTTGATGTTGGTGTTGGTGCTGATGCACATGCGGTGACTTTCCATATTGCACCATATATGGAGTATATTGTGTATCTAAATAACCGTAACTCGAAACACCTGTTTGTCTAGTGATAACGTGACTGGAGGTTGAAATTGGTGGTGTCGACAATGTTACCGGTGGACTTGATCCCAAATTTGGCTGAGAACCAATAGATTTTACTGGCCGGACGGCAGAACTAGTTGCTGATTGAACGGACACGTTTGTTGGTTTTAGATTATAAGCGGTTGATCTATATTGATTCGATGGAACCGGAATGCCGGCTCGTAACTCTCGTCTCCTTACTTCCTCCTGCATTTCTTGAAGTTTTGCTTCTTGTCGTATTATGTCCCGTGTCGATTGCGATCTTGGAGGTACTGTACAACCTTGCTGTTGCGATTGCCCACTAGCAAGATAAGATTGCGTTGGAGGCTGGGGTAGATACGCGGACATAGGCCGATCTCTGGGTTGGTTCGTTTCGAATGTTGTCGGACGGTTCAAAGAGTTTTGTGAACCTCTCGAGTTTTTCTGTACCTGCAGAGGATTTCTAACAACAGAGAAGAACGATACGATGAACAAACGTAATCTAATAATCGTTTAATCATGCTTCAAATCGAGGAATAATCAAATTAAATAAAAAGGTATGCTGACCTGTCGTCCGGATGATGAGATGGACTATGACGTTGTTTCGTCGGTGCCTCTTGATTCCTATAGATGCTCAAGTTTTGATAAAATCTTTCGCTTTCGTTTACCTGTGGAATATTCGAACCTGTTCCAACATTAACACTTGAACTATTACTACTCGTTGTTGTCTGACCAGGGTTCAAATTCGGAGATGATTGTTGCCTACTGACGAGACCACTCGGGGGTAGTGTCCCAATTCTGGTCTGGTCATGCAGATTATGACTCGAGCTATTTCAACAATCACAATTTTTAAGTAGAATATACCAAATGATGCCGGCCAAGTAAAATTCAAAAGAACGAGAACATTTACCGAGAACGTAGCGATGTCGAACTGCTGATCGCAGTCATCGGTGGAGGTGGCTGCGTAGCTGGCGGTGTAACGCTGTTACTTGACGACGCTCTACTGTAACCAGGATTGAACACCTCGTGCTGTTGTTTCCCATCCGTTCCTACATCTGATGTAAATACAAATTTTCACTGAATCTAATATAATAGATGCCAACTAAACTAACTAAACTAGAGTTTCGAATACGTGTACGAAGCTAGCGACGAACGTAATAATCGTAACGATCAAGACCCACTTACTGTGCAATGCTGGTACCGATTTGCTGGTATGCATTTGTTGCTGCGGTGCAGTTGCGTCGCGTCCAAGCCGTGATGGCAAATCTCGTTCACTCATGCGACGAGGTCCTGCGATAGTTACAACATGCGGAAATGTATGACTCGAGTATGCATTAGTTTGCCGATGGACATGTACGATGATACAAGCGCGATAAAAAAAAGAAAAAAACATTTCGGCAAAGCACAAACAACTGAGTTTAAAACAGTGCTGTTTGATCATCTGTACGTCGTCGCGGTTCATCGTCAAGTCTCAAAAGTCGATAGAGTGAAATTCTTATGTTTCTACCAGACTGTACGTTACACGAAATATATATTTGTAAGCGAGCATGCGTGTCTCCTTTATAATAGTAATAGAAAAAAGCAATACAAAATACATATACCTACATCGATGTAGTTTGTCGTGAGAAAAATTGAACAAAATATTGAATCAATGGCGTGCAACCACGTACTGAAAAAGAGTTGTTGAAACGTATCGTATACGCGGAGGAGGAACGTATTTTTCATCTCAAAGCATAATTTCGATGATGAGAGGGAACAAACTTAAACCGTAATGTGCGTTGGGAACGAATTGGGATAAAAACGAAAATGTTGTTTACGTTCGGGAAGAAAATTCGTAATGATAAATTGTTCGTAGAAAAAAATAATCTCGACATGCACGGTGTAAATTGATCACCAATAAATAATTCTTAATTTTCGCAACACCAATTAGCTTTGCAAAATCGCAGACAGGCAGGCAGGCAGGCAGTTCAAAAGATGCGGAGGAAGCCATGTAAATTGCTTACGTAAAAAGGAATCAAGATCTAAGCGAGTTCCAGTTAATCTGGAATAAATTTTTCCTTCGACCAAGTGTTTCCAATTTTCGTTGAGCTTTACCGGCAATATTCTTTGTTTTTCAACCATCGGTAATGGTTGCTGGTCGCTGATTCCATTGTCCCTCTGTTTCCTTTCGAATTTATTTCGGACGATGAAATTTATTCTGCAATTATTCGCTTCGTACATCATGTTTTTATCCAGCAACGATTTTTCGTTCCACGTTTGAACATAGGACGGTTCTCTGTTTACATCACACGGCCACGGATACTCTCTAGCGGATTCTTTTAGATGGTTATCGGCTAGCCTCTCGAAATTCGGATAGGAACGAGATAATTGATTGATCAATTTAGCGCTGGGCAACGGCTCGTTATCCATTGTCCATGAGGAGACAAACTTTCGAATGTACGTCTGCATCGATGCGTTGCGTGTTTCAGGAAACGGCACAACAGGAGTAGTCGAAGAAAAGGGCAGAGAAGATACTCTTGTGCCGTCAAGATTAGACATTTCCTTCAGTTCTTCTATCACGTGCCGCTGTTCTAATAACGACAACTTCCGTTTCCCGTCGAGCATCGATTTTCCTCTCAGCGCATCGTTTAACTTCACTCTTTGTCTTACACCACCATCGTCTCTCAAGTCTGGTTCAGATCGATGCTCTTTCTTCTCCGAGGTAGTAAAGCAATCGGTTGATTTCGTATCGCATATTTCGAGTGAAGAAAAATTCGGCTCTGAAGGAAATTTCATCGAACCCTCTAATAATCTAATAGAATTAGTTCGTCGATCACTCGATTCGATATCGGCTATCTTTGAAAAATGTTTAGCCAAAGCTGCTACTCGACCGCCACAACTAAGACGCACTTCTTCCGGTGATTTCCAACATTTGTCCTGACCAGGCATGCCATTGGACGCGTCACTGTTTAGGCAAGATAAATCAAGATTTAACTCTGGCATGATGCCAGTGTCGATCGGTTCATAAATCGTCTTTTCTGAACTTTCATCCTTTTCAAATTCGATCGGCTGCTCATTCCTTAACACTGCCTGCCGCTGCTGCATCGTATTCGATGTTTCAGAGTAACAGTTATTTACAATTCCTTCTTCTTCGTTCGTTAAAAGAGAACACGGTCGGTGATGTTCGATCCTATCGTATTTACCCGTTCGAATATCGATCACACGATTATTTTCCATGTCATCGTTTTTCGATCGACACTCTTCCAACTCGTGCGAGTTGGACAAAGGAAACGGCAACGTATCATCCACTTGATCGATATAGGGTATCGAATCGAGAAACGAATCGTTACATTTATTTATATTATCTGTAGCTGAGAATTCTGAATTTGAGTTTAATGTGCTCGACGGTGTCTTAATGTCCATCAATTGGATAAGCGGGACCAATCGATGAAAATGTTTGATAGTGCTGTCGTTGCTGCCATTACAACCGCTACCATCATCATCGTCACCACCACCACCACCACCACCACCACCACCACCACCACCACCACTACCACCACCATCGTCGGTTACTGTAGACTCGTCATCGACTGGACCATAAAGCGGAGTACTCGTTAATGACCACGAGGAATTTTCAGTTCGCAAACACGTTTTCAACTGATTCCTTTGTAATTCCGAAAGTTGCCATGCCGGGTTGTAAAATCTGTTCGAGACGCGATACGATGATGAATTTAATAAAATCGCACCTGGTAGAAGATCGAACGCAGTCGAATGCTCCGAATCGATCGTGTGCCTTGGTACGCTCAACAAATTACCCATTGAATGCGATGTAGACGGTTGGTCGTTCGTTTTCTGCTCTATCGTCGAAGCATCCAAGTGTTCGGACTTGGGGCGAGTCTTGTGCGCTGCTTGAGAACAATCAGTTAGTAAAGCGTTAGTTAAGCAATATTATGCGTCTCGTTGTTTTACACGCGCTATGACACGATACTAAAGAGGACGTGCGACACGAGGGCAGATGTAATGCAAGGTGAGACGTTTGATGAAAGCGTTGAGAAGCGAATATACCGCCGGTAAACAGAGTTTGACGGAAAGAATTGTTCGATCGTTGCGGAGATGCCGCTCTTTTTTTCTTTTTTTTTCTCTTTTTTCTTTTTTGCTGCCTCGAATCTCATGAAATTCTGGCGAAAGCGGTCGATCGAAGAGGTGCGGTCGACAACATCGATAATTGAAAAATCCATACCTCTGGTCATTACTGGAGACGGTTGGGACAATAAAGTAGCCAAACCGTGGTATATGGCTCCTTGCTTAGCAACTTCCAGTGTTACTATCGGCCCAGTACGTACTAAATATTCGGCAGCTCTAGGAAAAATATAATCGATACTATCACAATTCTACAGAAACAATTGAAACGAACATTATTTCACAACAGACGATCGTTTATACACGACAACTCCGTTACTTACTTTTCTTGAGTAATTCCTACTAAACTTTGTCCATCCACTTTTAGTAATTGATCACCAGCTGTCAATCTCCCATCCTGCAAAGGTATCGCGAGAATGCAAGAAAAAAAAAGATAGATAAATATTTAAATAACGCGTAGCGCTACAATGATATATACAGTTACTTACAGCATCAGCAGCGCCACCAGAAACTACGCTCTTTATATATATTCCAAGCCTCTCCTGTCCGGCACCCTGTAAAGCATCCCAATTGAATACGATACTGTATATTCTTCAAATACAACTTTAGCAATTAAAACATATATAGGGCTTAAATTCCAAGAGTGGGATTTAAAAATCACTTTGATAACTGGAAAATAATTGATTGTATCTTAGATGAAAAATTTTAGTAACTCGTTGGAAGAAATGTGTGGAAAAACGAACGCGATAAAACTTCAACCTCACTAAACTTCGCTAGATCATCTTCTTCTGGAATTTGCAGTTTAGTACTATATGCAATATCAGACGGTATACATACTTTTGCCGCAACGATGCTTAAACCCATTCCATTCGTTGATTTGTGCAACTTTATCACATGAATTTCGGGTTGAGCTGTATTCGGTCCTGTATGACAAGAGTAACCTCCAGACCTGTTGCTCATCGCGCTTGGACTACGAAACTATACGATTAAAATTTCTGTTATCGGTGAAATGTCAGTTGCGAGTATCTTCAATAAACAGTGAAAAAAAAAAAAAAAAAAAACAAGTAAAGACAGGAATGATTTACAGTATTATGGTGATCTATCATATATATGGTCCAGTATCCGCTACTAGTGGGTTGCGATGCCATACGGCACAGTCCATCCCGTTGTAGCGGCGCTAAGAATTCTGCTAATCCTGGAGGTACGCCGCGAATCACTTCACAACTGTATCCATCCTCTGGAAGAAGGAGAGCCAATGCGAGCGTTGGCTCCTCCTCGAGACGAATTTCTCTGCCATCGGCACGTGCTAGTGTATCAGCCACGCTTTCGGCTACCTGAAATTCGATGTATTAGTACATGTTATCATTCAAATTTCTTTCTTCTATGGACGGTATATGATCTGTTTGTCCGTTTACCCTCACTACATTTTCGATCAATTCTGCCGGAAGTCTCGGCTCGTCCGCAGCTGGTTGATACTTTTGTAATAACGCTCTGACTTGAAGAGAATTTAACTTGAAACAGGTAGAACTCAACGTAGCAAGCTCCTCCGCATTGTATTTCGGCGCTTGAAGAAGATGAGTCGCTTGCATTATCGTTGCTAGATGACACTGGCTGGCGAGTTCCAAGCCTTGTCTTTCAGCCCAAGTTTCAAGAGCGTTCAGTCTTGCCTTCAGTCGACGACCGAACCATCTAACGCACAAGTTTGTATTCGAAACTAACGCGTTAAACGCGGTAGCATTAATCGTATGAAACAGATGACTAAACAGCTGTATCGTAAGCGCAGCGTTTACTCTGCATCGCCTGAGCAGAGCCATTGTGCTCGAAAATATTTGAAGGACTCCGGCTTCTTTCGCAGGTTCATCGGCGTCGGCCATAAATTGGGACATTGCCGGCGCTAATTCCAAAGAAATACATCTGACCAATGATGCGAATGCCGTGTGGACAGCCTCTGTCAAAATGTCCTGCGCCCTCGTGGAAAAGGCCCCTACGTGCCTATCATTTTTTAACATGTGCAACAATTCCGAGCCATTTGCCAGCCAGAGAGATAGAGAAGATGCATCCATGTACCGCTCCTGTGAACAAATTGTTCATTTAATAAGACAGCAGGCAATCATTCGACCTCTCTATATCACTCGTTACCTGTATCACTCGCTGTATCATACCAGCGACGTTCGCTAACATCACGGTTAATCTGTGAGCCCTCTCTGTTGGTTGCAATTCTGGTCTGTAATGGGTGCTTGCGCGATATCTCGCCGCCAAATAGAGAGTATACGTTGGAGCTAACTTAAACTGTGGCGCTGATGGCTCAACATCCGTTATCACTGCATGAAAAAAGGTTTCCTCCGTTTCCTCGAGAAATTCCAGTACAGCTGGTAAGATAGGATCCGTGCCACGCGATTGTCGATCATTCTGCAATGTTCTGCCAAAACAGCGTAAAGTTTATTCATTTTCTCAATCATGTTTCAATCGTGTCGATTTCGGTATGTTTCGCTTATCTATTTACTCCACATCTCGCAATTAAGGGAAAGGAAAAGATCTGTCGTGCTCTATCCCTCCTAGTATTATTCATTATCACACGTCCCATTGTTCAAGGTTCATAGAGGAAATCCATTACTTATTACCTGTTCCCATCTCTGCTGCTGGTAAGACTAGCAGTTTCAACGTTTCCATCGAGATCAAAAGTAGTTTCGTAATTGTGCGTGGATTCCGGTGCATGTGTCGAGTTTCGATTATGACAAATAGTAGGAGGCGCAGCAGCAACAGCAGCAGCAGCAGCAGCAGCAGCAGCAGCAGCAGCAGCAGCAACGACAGGAATAGATTTGTTCAGACTAGATGAATCCTGAGACGATTGGCTCTGACCTTGAACTTGTTTCTGCCCATTACTCAGAGTTCCGGCTGCTAATCCGTATCTTTCCACATTTGTTTCCTGACTGGTCAAGTCTGGGGAGCGTCTACGGTACAAAAGCAAGCTACGTGCAGGAAAGAAAGCAGCAAACCAGAGAACCAAAAATCAGGTGCGGATAACATGGACTAGTTAAAAGTCTCTCTCTTTCTATGTCCTCAATCTACTGAAAGGAAGACGGAAAAGGAAAGAGAAGAAGATAGATAGACAGATAGATAGATAGATAGATAGATAGATAGATAGATAGATAGATAGATAGATAGATAGATGGATAGACAGATAGATGGATAGATAGATAGATGGATAGATAGATAGATGGATGGATAGACAGATAGATGGATAGATAGATAGATAGATAAAGAGGAAGGCAGTGAGAGCGAGAGAGAGCGAGCGAGAGAGGGAGAGAGAGAGAAAGAGAGAGAGAGAGAGAGTTCTTACAAACATTGTAAAAAAAAAGCGTGCTTGAAACGCGTACGCAACTATGGATGTATACGCAATCATATTATCTACACGCTACATCGTTCTACTCTCTCACCTGATTTTATACTCGCTTTTCGCTTGGTTTTTTCATCCAAAAGAGCCTTACAAAATATATCCAACATATTCGCTAACAATAACCCCACCCGTCCCGTCTATTGATAATCGTTGTTTATCGTACTGCGTTAAAAACGTGGATACAAGTAAATATTATGCGAAATAACGAACAATGCGCTTACCGTTCGTAACCATATTCGATTTGTCTGGTAGAATCGTGTCGTTGCCTGATACGATCATCGGGTGCAGGATCGATGAATTTAAAAGTATGCAGTCTGCCAAATTTCACGATCGCCCCGTTCTATATAAAAGAAAACAAAAACAAAAGAAAGAAAGAAAGAAAGAAGGAGAGAGAGAAGGAAAGAAAGAAATAGAGAGAGAGAGAGAGAGAGAGAGAGAGAGAGAGAGAGAGAGAGAGAGAGAGAGAGAGAGAGAGAGAGAAAGAAAGAAAGGAAGAAAGAAAGAAGGAAGGGAAGAAAGAAAGAAAAAGAGTGGAGGAATGATGGAAAAACAAAGAAAAGGGAGAAAAATGTATGGATAAGTGAAGATGAAAGGAATGAAAGGTTGAGAAAATTTCATCCATCTATGTAAATACTAGAATATACACAAATATTTAATACGGCGTTGTAGGATATACCTGAAGTATCGTGGTCTGATGTATCCTCTGATTGTTTACGTAAGTATGAGCGTCTCTGGAGCAAGGTGTCAGAGTAACGATATTCTCGGTGAAAGCAATTACGCAATGTCTTGGCATGACAGTCGGTCCTGTCAAAGTGAGGGTTTGAGCTTGAACTGCCTGCGGACCTATCGGCCTTTCCGAACCCACCTCCGTTACATTTGGTTGCAACCGATGTCGTACACCCGCCCCATTTGGAATCTCACTCCCATCAGGATTTAATTCTATCAAAAACGGCAATCTCTCATCCTCGTACCTGCAAATCGTATCAATATACAATGAATATGAATAACCAACTTCTACGCTCAGATTTTACCGCCCTTCGACAAACCTGTTATGATCTAATTCATTCCATTTGCCACTAGGTTTTTTCTTCCGTTTCCGAGGCACATAATCGGCAGGTCTTCTTCTTACGTGAAACATAATCGAACCTGTAAATGAAATATCAAATAGATTTGAGAATCTCTGTAGAAAAAATGTTAGAAATGTCGATCAATTTCATTCTTGAAAACCACTAGAAAGTAAATTACTATTTTATACGTTTTATGTCTACATCATTTGAACATGGATCACTAGTCGGTCTCTTTTGAATCTTACGCATCAGAAATTTGATCTCTTACAAGTTTGTAAAAATAATATCACGTATACATATACATATAGACTTGTCATCGTACTAAAAAATAAAATTTTATGTAATACAAGAACTTTAAATCTATCGGTGGATTGTTTATAATTATTCATTGTTCTTGTCCTAGGAGAACAATCACGTGTTCTACATTTTGCATATCCAACCGAGTTATAATAGTCCACGTGCGTCGACACAACCGCACATTTTACCTTTACTTATTTTCAACGATCGATAGCGACTTATTACCGATTCATCAAACAATATATGCTACCCGTTACTAAGATGATCGGTCGTGAAATCTATCGAATCTGAAATTTCCGACGTGAAATACTTAAAGAAAAAAAAACAAAAATTTGTAAAGTATTATTTAGTAATACATTTCTGTATAAATATAAATATTGAAGATATTTACCAATCGAGTTAATCTAACTGTTTATATTAAAAATGGTGAAAATATTTTTACTGCAAGTTTTATTATCTATTACTATCGAAAACATTTATGTATATATAAAACTTATAAATATTTGTAATAACTGAAACACCTTTGCCGATAAATAATTGTGACTAATCGTTAAAAAAAAAGAACAACTTTAAAGATTCTTACGTCTAATTCCCCAATCCATCATGGTGCGTAAAAAAAATCGTCGACTTTTTAACGTGGTCCCTGAATATACATATGTACGTGTATGTGTATACGCGTGCGCGCATCCACGCCTTTGGTCCCCTTTACGATCGATCACTTCAACTTTGGTCCTCTATGTTTCACGCCACCTTTCCTCCTTTGCCACCAAGATCGGGGAAAACATATGGATCAGTTTGACATGTTAAGTATTTTACACCACAATTCCTACGTTTTCCCTCATTATTCGCAACTATTATAAACAACGAGTATATACATTTCAAGACTTTTTTCAGTACATTTTATTTCTTGACATGTTATTTGACCATTCCCCTTCGGATTTCGAAAACGTCCTTCTTTTCAGACAAACTAAACTACCCTGGACACTACAGCGAAATTGGCTTTGTAATTACCAGAATGAAATACAGTCTCTTTATGGCCGTGTAGATTTGAAATGTTCAATCATCCCATTTTAAAATGTTTAAAAATTATGTAAAACTGTAAAACGATGAATCGAACTTGTAACTGTAACTTGCACGATTTCCCGTGCATCGTTTCAGCTCGTTACATCACAAATTGCAATATCCATTCACGTTAAATAATAAATTGTTGTATCGCGTACGTCGAGTAATACAAAATCTAGTTTCGATCCGATTAATATTTCTCGTATGAAACATTTCGCGCAAACGAAAACGAATACTTTTTCCTTTCCCTGCGCAAAAAAAATTTCTACACGGTCTGAACGTTATCGAATCACGAGTAAGCAACGGTAACGTCAAATTACATCACAGTGTTGCGCGACTGAACTTGAGCATTGCGGACAGAAACGAGGGTTGGTGGGCGGTCCTTCTCAAGTAGCAAGACACGCGCGCGCGTGTTATATGTATTATATATATATACACCTATCTATCTAAAATATCCTATATATATATATATACACCTAATACACGACACGATACGTACAATGTTTGTATAGTATACTACTACGTGTGCGCGAATTTACTTTCATGCCGTTGTATCGACGCTTGGCGCATGACTCTTGTTATAATCGATTTTAGAGATTTACATCGATTTAATAGATTTTCCAAATATTCCTGTGCTTTAACTTGCAATTCTGTTTCAAGTACAGTTAAAATCTTTTTTCTCTCGGTGATCACAATTGATAAGCCCAATGAATTATTTGCCGTTAAAAGCACTCATACTTACCGCGTGTAGAAGGATGATTCATAAGAATGGCTAAAGGGCATTCGTCATCGTCTAATATATATTCCTGCTGAGTTCCTCCGTTACCATTATTTTCACTATTTACCTGGACACACGATATTTCGATATAATTTAATTATTTAATACGATACTTTACACATTTCACTGTTACAATGCAAAATTACGATTACTTTGTTTTTTATTTGAGTACTAAAAGACACCTGTTTCTTTCAGACTCGTATTAAACGTATTTACTTAACAGATTTGCATATTTAACGGCCGATAAACGCAACTAAACTAACCTGCACAAGACAATACTGCTGCGGATCAACCTTCTCTAGGCCATATTTGGAAAGCATCTCTCGTACGACTTGAATCGCTGAATCTCGAACGCTTAAAAGCAAAGTTTTATACGGAACATCTTTGCAGAGCGCTTCACCGTAAATCTTTAATGTTCCACCAGTATCAGGGCCACCGTCTTTACTCCGAAATTGTTGCAACTTCCTTTCCAATTTTTGTTGACGTCGTCTCCTCATTACTGCTTCCGGATTTGAAATACTTCTGGTAAAACTTGTTTCAGGTAACTCTACGATACACAGGTATTAAAGCAATATTATAATTCGCGATAATGTACCATGAAAAATATTTCTATAGCTTTTACACTCAACCAATTCGATACATATATCGAGGTGACGAGTCGACGATGTCTCATCTGCGCGCGCTCACCTGTATACAATTTTTCAGCTACTCCGTTCTGATCGACAGGTACAATATTTTCGTCCTGTTCTACACTTTTTAAACGACTTAATTTTTCTTGCTTCTTCATCTGCTTCTTCTCGCGTTTACTCAACTTTCTGCGAAAGCTGGATCCATCTGAAGATGTGAAACCAACGCCTTGAGCGTTAGTTTTGTCGTCGATTCTTCTTAATAAAAACCGACCCTCGCGATCGTCGATGTGCCAATTCAATTGTACTAACAACGGTTTCTCCTCAAGCCCAAGCTTACGTTCTTCTATTAAAGTATATATATATATATATATTTCATTTCGATACAGAACAAAGGCATCGTTATACGTACCACCATTTTCGTGAATTTCGTAAAGAGCGTACTCTGGAACCGAGAGCATTCGCATGTCTGGACGGAACTTTTCAATAAGAGTTTCAATAACTGCTTGACTCGTCGCGTCTGACGCCACTCGAATACATTTCGTTGCGACCTTTTGACCACTGTCTTGAAAATAAAATCTCATCACTCCGTGGAACTCCAAATCCTGAAAGGAGGAAAAGAAAAAATATTCCAATCTATATTCAATGTATTCTTACAATCGAAAACAACAAGACTATATTCACATAATTCACCTCGTTTGGTTCCGAAAGCTCAAACAGATCCAACCTGTTGGCGTTCCATTGTTGAATAACACCACGCAATGCTTCGCGCTCAGCCTTCTTATTTGCCAGTTCTGTGGCCATTCTAAAATCAACATGTAAATTGAGAGAAAAATATAAACATTTCTATGTTTTTACATTAAACCGTCGCTAATGTTCCGTTAACGGGTTCCGTTATGGTTTGCAATCCTCACACAGTCACGCTTCTACTAACGCGTTTTAACGTTAACAAAATATTACTTTACATTACGTGTATTATTCCTTGCTACATTTTTTGACAAACGTTTAATCTAACAAATGTATACCATACGTGTATATATCACACTATTTACGTCTGTAAATATACAATATTATACACAGTACGATTAAATATCGCGATAATCATGATATTCAATCATATTTCTATCATTCTTATGAGAGAGAGAGAGAGAGAGAGAGAGAGAGAGAGAGAGAGAGAGAGAGAGAGAGAGAGAGAGAGAGAGACCATTAATGAGATTAATTTTTTATTACTGATAGATAAAATTCTTTTATACTTTATTATATATATAAGGCAATGTTCCATTTGTATTCCATTATACTATACTGTACAGTTCGAAAGTTTCAAATCGTTGCCCCATTATCGATACTACTATTTCAATGGAGTCGAAAATTATAAATTGAAAGATCGAAAGATAAACGACTCGGCGCAATCACTAATTGCATAAATCTTTAAAGGCGTGCACTTATATAGATATGTGTATGTGTATTTGTCGCAGAGATTATGTAGCATAAAAGGTTTCTGGATTGAAAATAGTAAGGGCTTACCACGAGAAGCGATATGTACTTGTTAGGTAATTTAATACTAATACTTTTGGTAAACCTAGTAGATTCGTTAAACGAAATTTGACAAAAAAGAACATACATGGTCCTCAAAAATCAAGTAAAATCAGAGTCGCGATGCGTCCGAAAGGCTGCGATCGGCTAACGAAAGCTAAAGAACTTTTGTTACAATCGTCAGGTAGGGAATCGGTTCGAATCGGTTATGATCGACTCAACTCGGACATCCTCGGCAGTAGTCGAATAAAATCGGGTTAACTCGGAGTGAGACACGTCCAACGAGCAAATCGCATACCAAACATTCCGATCTTCCTCGACAATATTCGGTCTTAAAGCCTTAAAAGCGCGCTCGAGTAATTCGAACACGCTCGAGTACCCACCGCATACGATATACCTTTTTACCACTTGCTGCGATTCTTTCGACACTCTTTCCATACCAGATACTCACTTTCTTTAACCACTTGTGCTGTCAAACCTATTGTCCAAGAACACACGCCTATATGCTGCTATGTGACTTCGTTACACACTTCTCTCTCTCTCTCTCTCTTTCCCCTCTCTCTCTCTTTCTCTCTCTCTCTCTCTCTCTCTCTCTCTCCCTCTATCTGTCCCTTTCCCCTGCGTTTGCAAACGCGTATACACGTACACGTTCTTTTTATGTACAAATAAATGTCTGTATACAAAATGTACAATTGAAAATTCATACGTTTTACAAAACAGGTAGCATTTTACCAACTTTATAAAAAAATTATACATTCTTACCTCTTCTCGCGTATTTTCATTTTAAAAATTCATTATAACGTATCAAAGAAAGCCATGGGCATTGGTTGATTTAAAATCAACCACTTTCTCATTGTTCGCATTTTAAAAATTGTTGAATATTTAATTAAATGAAAAATTTCGATGAATCAAACATGAAAAAAGAGTAGAGCGAATACCAATACAGCATAGAGAATACCTAGTAAAGACAGAAGATGGGCGTAGGATAGTTTGATGTACAATCATGGTACTTACTCTTCTGAGACTGTCATTCTTCTAAAACGATCGTGCGAAATTCGTTAAACAAGACGAATTTTTGATGCAATCAAAAGTTTGAATACCCCGAAGGAAAAAGAAATTCAAATATCGTTAATTCAAATAAAGTTGAGAAATTTACATGTACATAATCATCCCTTGCAATTTTTATAAAACATCATTTCGTTCAAAGCATACGCATAAACTACTATTTCGGCCAAATTCAATTTTTGCTGGAAATATGTGTTGTTAAAAATATGTCAAATATTGAACATTTTTAATCAAATATGTAAATGTTCAACGACAAACTCAATATAATTAATTTCATTAGTAAAAAGGGCACTCTCGAAATGTATCATTTCCTCAATTTGTAAGTCAAAAGTCCACTGTTTTCTAACGACTAATTAATTATCTCCGGCAAGTTCAACTGTCAATATTATTATTACTATATATTATTCTGCAGCAAAACTAAAATAACAAACGCCACACCCAAACTTTTTTTGTTTTACACAATATCAAGTACCGCGTATACCCAAACCTATCTCTTGCCGCGTAATTACTAACGAACTGACCGACACGAGCGGACTGGCAAAGCTTGGGCCTCAAGGGTGGGAGAACATTATACCTCTTGCTATAGCGTTCCCTTCAACCACTCTACGTACATCCTTCTCTCTCTCTCTCTCTCTCTCTCTCTCTCTCTCTCTCTCTCTCTATCCCTTCTTTTTCAATCCATTTCTATCCCTACTTTCTCTCCGTTCACGCTATTCACTACCATGCCACGATACATACAACTCGGCCCGATCTGGTCCGATTCATTGTACCGCTTCGTACTCTTCCATTCCGTTCCGTTCCGTTCCGTTCCGTCCTGTCCTGTACTGTCCCGTCCTGTCCCAGCCGGTTCTTTTCTATTCTGTCCCGCCTTTTTTCGATTCATTTTTGATTCACTTTATCTTGGTAAAGTACATGGTCGGAAAAGTGATTAATATGTATACTATTTTTGAATATTCAGCCATTCTAAATAAGAGCAATCACTCGGTACCTATTGCTCCTAATGTTGCTTGCCTGATATCGTTTGATTTTGTTCTCATTATTCACAATAATCGGCTATTAAATAAATAACGTACATATTAATCATTTACTCTCTACTGTATAGATATATGTATAAAATTAAAAATATTTGTCCCGTAAATCGTACTAAATATTTAACACCGTCAAGAGTATATGCATATTTAATGCTATAAAATAGGAGATACAACACAATCCGATAATCGATACGGTAATACGTACTGCATATGAGAATTATTGATTAAGTTACCAAAGCTTTGTTAAAGATAAATGCTTGAGAATAATCTGTTTATTACCCTTAACTAACTGTTTCCTGCTTATTTCGTTCGCATGAATATACGTAATGAATATGTATGAACGCATTTATGTTCTACAATTCAAGTTCTCTTTTATAAATTGCTAATTATTCACATTGTTTATGAAATTATTTCACATGAAATCCAAACGAAATAACGAATTAAAATGACAATCATTTTTCTTAAAACGATTTCAAAGAGACACGAAAACGCAATCATCATATACACATATGAACACGTAAATATAACACGCTCTAACGTACCTTATAGAGTAGTTTTTATGAATTTCCTTGTAAGCTTACCTTTTTATTATAATATTTTCCCTATTTTGACAGAACGCATTCACGTTTCAAAAAATTACGATTATCTAAATTCTCGGCCGTTAAATGTATCGATCTATCTATACGTACATAGAAAAACTTCTGTTAGATAAACTTAAAATGTTGCCTTGCACTTTTCTTTACTCCACCCCCCCCCCCCCACCCCTATTTTCCAGCAGCAAAGATACTTGTACGTATACATATGTTTAGTGCTCAAGCACGTTACGCGCAATAGAGTTACAGATGAAACCATGCTACAATAAAAATTAGATTTTTTCCATTGGCAATTTGATGCATAGTTTTACGAATTTAGAAAAGAAAAATGTTAAACATTTCGGTAAACATTCATTATACGAAAAGCAACTATATTGTTAAGATCATTATTTCGAGCAATTTTTATCTGAAAACCTCCAATTAAATATGGTAAATGTTTAGTCTGTTTACCTAGTATAAATCTATCATCACATTACTAGGATATGATCACGGAACAGTGACATTGACGCAAATCACTCGTTTGCACCTGGCCTTACGGTAGTGTTATCGAGTTTACGACCGATTAATTGTTCTCTGTTACACTACTACTCATAACCTAAATTCGAAATTTGCGAGCAAATAAGAGTTGGATGTGATAAGAACAAGTTGTGGAGAATAATAATTTTGGTCACGTACACAGATGTAAAAATGAAAATCAAATTACTATTTATCGACATCAAGTAGCAGATAACTTCATACTCTTTCCGCTTTATCGATTATGTGTTGTCACGTTGCTTGGTCCATTTGTATTAATGAGGCAAAAATTATTGCAACATACCGCAAAGCGACGATATTACTTCTGGATGGTACTTGTCTCACTAATGCAACGACGTAAACGTGAACATTTTATTAAAACTCGGAACTCGTCACTTCTCGCCAGACGGCCACGTAACTATACATTTCTGAAAATCACTATCCTCGTTTCTAGTCTGTGTCAGGTTAGTACCATTGGCAGCTAACATGCCCATCAAAAAAATGAAATTGAAATTATGAATTTTGTTTATTTTATTAACAATCCTTCAAAATCTTTGAATGACCTTAATATGCTTCAAAAGCTTTTGTCTTCTACGGTTGTTATTGAGAACAGATGGCAAATAATTGAATGATACTAATTATTCACATACAGATTCCTGCGTAAAGGGGTATCGTGTATTTGAAAAAATAATACTAATCAGGATCATATTGAAATGGATGAAAGCGGTGTGTACCCAAAACCAAAATCACAACCTCCTAAACATTGACGATTAATAATTTAGCTATACTCGCAAATTCCAACAGGTGTCGCTTCGCAGTTATCAATTGTTAACGTTATCTCATACATCAATTATTTTCCCATACATATCATAGATATTTATACGCATCTCTTACATATAAAATTAAGACAATGTAAAAAATATAACAACTTCGAAAGATTCGTTTAAAGCAAATCTCAGAAATAATTTGCGCACATAACCTTATCCGTCGCATTTGTTGATTGAAACCGTTATATCGTATTAAGGATAATGCAGATTAACGATGCAAATTAGTATATTAATAAAAGTACTCTTACCCGTTATTTATCAGATTTATTCTACGGTCAGATTATATTACAACAGGTAACTAGTTCTACTAACGCGATGACAATTATAATAACTAAGAATATATGCTGTTACACTTAGATTAATCGGACTCACTTTCAACTTTCGACCATCTTTTTGCACCATGGTGATCCTTACGGAAGCGGCAAGGTATTAGTTATATACATGTACTGTGCACTGCATTTGAAAATGATCAACAGCAGGTAAGAAAACAATACACTGTTATGCCCTTCGAGCAATAACATACCTCTATCTCCGTTTTATAATGTACGAATATGGAATTAGCAATAGTGGACGATAAATATGGAAACGTAACGGAGCAAACATTTTCTGTACAAACTAGTATATCGTAAAAAACAAAAAGTATGGAAGATGATATTGACATTTACGAAGATTTACCAAGTTTTGGAACAGAACAGAGTGGAAATGCAAGTATCATTTAATCGTATTGTACACTTAGGTTAAGCTGTACACTATACAGATTCTGCATAATTATTCATCAATCTGTTGTGTTGCACTTGGTTCAGTTTGCCACGAATAATCAAGAAAATATTGTGGAGGAAGAATTAAAATTGAAGAAACAGATTGCAGATCTCACAGAAAAATTAGAAAATTTGCAAAAGATTAATCAAAGTTTAGAGATTAATTTACATTCATTGTTAAAAACTGCAAAGGCTGAAATTGCACGGAAAGATAAGATGATAGATGAATTAAGGAAAAAGTAAGTAAATTGAACCATTATTTAATTCTCAACCTATTATTCTAATTACATTTTCATATAATCGTTACAGTTTGGATGATATAGCATTCAAGAGAAGCAAAACCGATGATTCTGTCATTCATAAATCTACTAATAGAGAAACTACTTTAAACAGGAATCAGAAGCTAGCTAATATTTCCTTCGCATCCGATGTAAACGACGCCGAACCATTGGTAATAGACTCTTTGTGCAACCATGCGAGCAAAAATCAACCAAACAAATCTACCTTAATGCCTATTACTGTTTTTGGTGAACGATTAGTTAAAAGAATAGCGGAAGAGCAAAATTTGGAAAAAGAAGAGAAACAATCGAGCGAATTCGCTGGTGGTAATAACAATAGCGAAACAAACGACGGATACATAGTTGAGAGTGACAAAGAAAATGGTTCCTTAAACAGTACTATTAATATCTGTAATGCAAAACAAATCAAATCTCCCGTGTCGTTGGGACATAAAGGAGGGGAACATACAAAATGTCCTTTACTGGTATCGACGATTACGACAAAGGATATTCAGTTCAACAGTAAGAGCGAGACAGGGTCCAAGCTTCAGCGAAAATCTGTGCTAACTATAACCTATACGGGGAAAAGAGCAAACGAAGAAACAGATGGACATATTCCTACGAAACAATTCAAATCTAGTCATGAAAAATATAGTTCCGAATTATTGAGAAAAGACACAAATATTAATTTCGAATCAGAGGGAAAGTCTCTACTTACCAACGAACGTGTTAACGAAAGGCATCCGTTAAGAAATTCGGATACAGTCTGTACTCGCAACTCTGGTACAGAATTGAAAAAGCACGAACATCATCTTAACGATACGAATACAAAAGAAGGTACAAAAGATTTAAAAAACAAGAACAACGTATCGCGTGATAGGAAGGATACTAATAGACGTTCTCCGAAACGGTGCAACAATTCAACGGTTCAAAATCTACTAAAATTCACATTAGACGAAAGATACGTAGGTTACCGTTGCTCCGATGTTTTCAAGAAAGGTGATTATCAATCTAATCACAATGAATATTATAGATCCAGGCGAAGAGAACATCATCGTACGGATGATCATCGACCGTCACGCGTAAAATCAACATCGCACGTAAAGTCTACTCGGGAAGAAAGATACAGTAGAAGTCAATATAATAAACATAGCAACCACGAAGAGAAGTTTGAGAAGCATTACAATTTTCGAAATATATATAGTAAAGATAAATTGAAACATTTTAAGAAGGATTTGTACAATGTTCGTAGCGTGATAAAACATTCCACCACTGATCGAATTTCAACGAGTGAAAACGTTGCTAACGCGAAAAAAAGTAATGGTCATAACGAATACGAGTCGAATACACGGAAAGTACGACTAAAAAGTACCGAGAAGCCGATTTTTCCCGCCAAATGGGAAACTAAACAAAACGAATCCTTCGAATATACACATTCTAAGCCAAGTACAGGAAACTTTGCCGAGCATCAAAAGTATTCGGAGTTTTCAAAACATATTGGTAAGACGGATGATCAAGTCGTTGGACAGATTGATCGAATAGCGCAAACAGAGAAGGAGCTTCGAGTTCACGATCAATTGCCGTTAACGAAGTACGTTAAGGATGAATTAGAAAATGGATCGATAGACTTGGAGGATGGTGAAATTTCAAGCCCCACCGAAAACGTGCACGATCCATACCAAGAATCAAAGGATCATCAAGTTACTCTTCGTAGAGAATTAAATTTTTCTTCCACAAGTTCTAAACACAATATCGTAGAACCTGATACGAACCTGGGGAACGGATCGAATAAACCGTTTGATACTGTTTCGCAAACAGTATCGGTTTCAACTATTACGAACGTCACGTCTGTTTCGGCTAATCGAACAAGTTCTGCCAACACGGAAACTATCGAAAGTATAGAAAACGTAGAAAACATTGAAAAATTTATTCGCGATTACGGTTTCAACAATGATAAAACGATTCAGGAGGTATTAGTAACATCCGATACAATCTGCGTATTGAATAATTCATCAGCAAACGCGTCGATAGGAAAAGAAAATGAGGAAGATGGTCGTAGTCGTGAAAAAAATTCCAGCGATTCCCATCTGTCTGTGAATCGGAACGGTAACGATACAGTTTCACTTGACGAGAATCATCAAACGAATATCAAGTTTTTATCTATATCCGGTGAAAAATCAGTGAAAAATCGTATCTCCACCGTACGTATTTCTCAAGACAACTCTCTTCAAGATGCTCGTCTCGAACCCAACAATAGACGAAACAGTAAACGAATTGGATTAAATCCCATTAAATTAACGAAACATGATCATTTATCTAGTAAAATTAATTCGAGCGATTGTGAGAAAAGTGTGAGCGTAACGATAAATGCGATGCGGGAGAAAGAGAGATGTCAACGCGTTACAAAACAGGTTGAGAAAGTAGAAGATTTTAGGAAGCCGTTAGAAAATCGAAGCGATAAAAACACGAAAGTTACATCCGCGAACATCCAGGGAAAAATAGTTGTGTTCGCGCGTCGTAAGAAACCTGTATGCCTGACAAACAGTGACGCAAACATGATTGTTGTCGTGAATAACAGAACAGATACCAGTTGCAATTCTTCCAATACCAATAGTGCGACTGAATGTGATTCTGTTTTGAAATTTGTAAAAACATGCGGCTATCACACGACGAACGCCAGTTGATCGATATATAAGTTGATAATAAACTATAATTCTAAATAACAGAAATAATTCGGAAACGAATTTGAATTGGCTTGAATTAAAATTAATATTCGTTTATTCGTGTTTTTCAAAATATCCACTGTCATACATGTGAGGATGATTAATATTGTTCCATGCTAATTGATTAAACAGGCAAGAACGGTATTACTTAACAACACTGTTATCGTTACCGTTACCGTCTGTGATTATTTCTAAAGAGAATTGTGTACGTAAACATCTGTAAATAATAAACACGCACAATATAATGTACGTATGTAAACTAACAAATTTTTAGATTGCCTCTAATTAAGTTGATGATTTATGTTTTTACACCCTGTTGCAAATGCATGTCGTTTTTATCGTAAATTGATCATCGATGTACGTTTTAAGTAGAGATCGTAAGATCTCTCTCTCTCTCTCTCTCTCTCTCTCTCTTCTAAATTACAGTCATTTGCAGTTACAGGTCAGAAAAGAGTCGAAAGTATACGCGAAGCTGTTTTATGTAACGTGTTGCCTCTTCATTTGTCGAAAATTAGAATAAACGAACAAAAATCCTGTGGTTTCAAAAGAACATGGCCACTTTGGGACTACTTTACGACGTATCTCTTAATAAAAGTCCGCTACCAATTACGCATATATATGTGTGTACGCGCGCGTGCGTGTGTGTAAGTAGATAGGGTGCAAGCTAATATGACGCGACGCAGCCAACGCTGGGCGTCCTAGCGTCGCACGCGCTCTGCGCTGTCGCAGTCGGAATAGGCCGAGTAAAACCGAAAGAGAAAAAAGAACAAGTATGAACACTGACATATATTGTGTACACAGTCGTATCCAAATAACACTCGTGTAATTATTCGAAATATTTGTAAAAATACAATTAAAAACTCTGTAAGCATGTATAAAAGTGAAACGAAAGAAAAAAGTAACAGGTGAAAATAAAATAAAAGGGATAGTTTAGCGAATGAAGACGAGTCGTGTGTAATGAATTTACGAGTACTACGAGTCATTCGTCCAGTTTAGATTCCGAATCGATTCCTCTATACGTCTAACGCGTTCGTTGTACGTGTCGTCAACGGTCTCAAACTGTTCCAACTATGGGTTCGATTGTACTAAAGTCCCTTTCCGTTCTTCTTGGAATATTCTTCGTTTTCGTGGGTACCATGAAGCTGACTTCTCATATTAGCAAGGATCTTCACAAGGACTTGGTAAGCATTTGCTGTACAATTATGTAACATAATTCACCCTACTCTGCTATTGGTACTCGATCGTGCATCTTTATCTTATATTCTAACATGAATCTTTGTTCTTTATTCGATATTCCCTTTTACCGTATTCATTTTTTATAATCACGGTACCGGATGAAACGTAATTAGTTTCATTGTTTTCTTTTTTTTTTTTCCTTTCCATCCAAAGTATGCGACTGTACCTTTGTTGTGACAATCCGTCAACCTTATCAATCACTTGTTCTTTTTATTTTTCATGGGTTCGTCGTTTGTTTGTTTGTTGTATTCCACGCATACCCTTCCTTACTAGATGTCTAAAAAGCCATGCGGAAAGATAATATCGTTTCAACCACCATCTACCCAATGATAAACATCGATGTTGATTACTATACACGTGTCCGTATGTACATATATATGTATACGTAGTGGTTATACGTGTATCTATAATGCATTTGTTTTCTTCCCTCCCCCCCCCCCCCCTTCATTCATCCTTTTCGCTATTTATTTAGTTCTATGTTATATCGCTACTTCGACAGAAAAATCTTTCTATGTGTTTCAAAAGCATGGTAAAGGGAGGAAGCCGCAATATATATTTTTCGAGTAGTATATAATAACTACAATATTATTCGATCACGGACATTTACCGCGGTTCTGCAATTAAATTTCAGTTTGTTAAAGTGATCGAGAACTAGCATTAACAATAAATATTCATTTTAGGTAATTCCTTAAATTTATTTTTCATCGATATATACTTTTCAAAAAGAGAGATCAGAAATGAATTTCACAAAGGTTCAAATATGTAAAATTTCTCTTCTACACCTGATGAAAATTGAATTAAATTCGCTCACTTCGATGCGTCCCGTGAGAAGATTATTTTTGTCTCTCGTAGTTACCTAATGTTCAAAGTTATAGTAAACCATCAACTAACCGCTTGGTGACGCGCCAAATATTGCCCCAACTGCCAGCGGGCGATGTTTACCAATATAGGAATTGTGACAATTTTCTTTGTAACACAACATATATCTCTTTTTACCAAACTTAAATACAGTCATTAAATGATCGTGTTGTTCTGTTCACAGAGAAAAGAGTATGTGAAATATGCAAAAGTATTTCCACTTTCTGGTACCCTGGACTTTAAAGTGCCGAGTAAATGGTATAGGAGAGTCGTTGGATCGCTCGAGATCATTTGTGGACTCGCAATGGCCATTATTCCGAGCCGTAAGGAAGCACTTGTTTTTAATACATAAAAACACGTCACCCGTCGAACATTCTCTATTTTTCTTTCTCTGCTCGTTTTTATTTCAGACAAGATAAAAAACTTATCAAACGCGGTGTTACTCTTGTTAATGTTAATGGCTGTATATTCTCACTATATGGTAAATGATAAATTTGAGAGGATTGCTCCAGCACTGGTAAGGTTATAGAAATAATGCGAAAAGAAAGAAAGTAAGAAATCAAACAAAACCAAACACTTAACACGGTGACAATCGCCTTTTCAGGTGTTCTTCTTCATGCTGACAGGCCGATTAGTGATAGACTGGCAACTCAGGCGAGAGGACGCACAACCGATAACATCAAATGGTGTAGACGATAAAGCTAAGAAACAAGATTGAACTCGAAATTGTTATACGTACCTTCTCTTTTGGTTGCCGTGTCATTCATCGTCTGTAACGTATCACGTAACAGTTCCATTCAAATGATTTTCGATACACCAATTTTTATGTTATGCGATTATTCCAATGCTCATTCGCGGAACGCATGAAGCGCTCTCTCTCTTTCTCTCTCTCTCTCTCTCTCTCTCTCTCTCTCTCTCTCTAAAACTCACTCAACTTTTCGTTACGTTTTATAAAAGAGTCCAACGTCGAGGAATTATTAACCAAAATGTTATGTTAATTTAAACAACGAGAAGAATGACTCATTAAATATTTAAATAGCTCAAGCACAAGTACCAACTGCCATTTGAATCAGAGTGTTCTCCTCGATATCGGTATAAGATACGTACCATAATTTTTATATCGAGATCGAAACGTAATCTCGTCCCGTAATAATTAATACACGCACGTGATTTTTCGTTGGTTTTTTTTCCTTCTCGTTTAGAAAGAACCAAATTCCGAAATCGAAATAAAGAACCCAACCAACCGGTCACAAGAGGGGCACGATAGCGTTTGTTAACAATTGTACATTCAATGAATTTTTTTAATTTACAGTTAGATAATCAATTATAAATATATACCGCTACGGTTAACGGTGCACGGTAAAGCTCAATTCTGTTTACGTATGACAATACATTTGTTGCAAATTCTTTAAAAGTCGATAACCGTTCATTTCTTCGAGTAGCGCTTACATTCTTAAAAATAAGGAGCGGAAAAACAACGCGTGAAATATTTGAAACGTACAAAAGAAGAAACAGAAAGAACATACAGATCGAATAAAAATTTATGATAAGTAAATAGCTAGTTTAACTTATAGACAATTTTACATGCCTTAAAATATATACAAATTTTCCCTCACACATAAACACACGACCAAAAAGGTTCATACATACGAATAAAAGAAATAAAAATTTACCATGATTTTCAATTTTCACTTTAACCGAAAACCAATATAGAATTTTAACGAAACCTTCCTTGTTCTGTTCTCTCCAAGTATACATCAGCAAGACAGCAATGTTTTCTTTACAGTTACGCGTGCAGTAATGCGTGATCATTTGTTTTATCGTTTTAACTATAATATAATAACAACTATGATAATAACAGGTTCGAATATTAACGTGAATTTTCTACACCTATATAAAACAGATTTATATTCAAAAACTATTTTTAACATTCGGCGTGGCTATAATAGTGTAAATAATACAAACATATAACTTATAGTTTTTACTTTTGCATCAACTACAAGTTAGACATTTACGTTTGCATCACTGTTTACAAACAACCGAAATCAATCTAGCAATAAAGTAATTGTTTTACTGTGAATTTCCAAGTTGTTGTATAAAATAAAATAACCAATTTCATCGACAATTTTGATCATGCAAGTTCTTGACCAGTAGTTGCAAGATGCAAAGCCTTTCGAAGATTCAATACAGCTGTAGGAACGTCGTCGTAATTTAAAGCACTTCCAGCCCATTTAATAAACTTTTGTACTTTACTTATTTGTTCTGCGGATAACTCAATTCCACCTATTAAATATATATATATATTTATATATATAATTTTAACATAATCAAGTATGTCAGTAATGTAAACGTTTGTTTTGATCTACCTTCCGCTTTTTTAACCGTACCGGACTCTTTGCTGTTGGAAGACCATTCTTCGATATTGCCTCGAGCAATCGTACCATCGTCTACATCAGTTAGATTTGTATCACCAATATTGATCAATTTGTTTGAATCGACAGTTTCGTCTTTTTTCGATCTTGCTCCCATCGTCACATCATCGATACCATCCGTTTCTGTTGTAAAAGTAACCAGTTGAGTAGAAATGACAAGTTTTTATATTAAAACAAACAAATGTATTCCAAGTCGTTCCAACTGGAATATATCAAATAATTTTTAAAATTTGTACAGTTTGCGTACAGTCTGCGCGTGCTAATGAATCTACGCAGTCTACTTAAAAAATACTAGCATCTATGCATGTTTCCTTTACCTTGTTCAATATTTTTATCTGAAATGACATTATCGTTATTCTCTTCTATGGGTCCTGGGATAGGTGTCTCATTGTTCTTTAAACAGTTATGGATATATGCTGCCTTCCATTTAGCATATTTTTTATTTTGTGCCGCTTCTTCGCTTAATTCACCAAAAACGGTCAACACATCGTATAGTAAGCCAGCTGTGAAAAAACTATGCACTACATTCTTGCCAAAATTACCAGCCCTATCGTTCTTATCGGCATAAAGGAATAATTTTAACGCCCAATTTTCTAGATGCGCTTGAGCAGCTATATCATTTGTAATTGATTCATTATCGTGCAACTCTTTTTTTGTTGCTTCTAACCAATCCATTAATTTCATTAAAAAGTTTGTTTCTCTTGGTGTCTTGGTCGAAAGCTTTAATCCAGTTTGAAGAGCATATAATCGACCTATAACCAAAAAATTGATGGTTATAGTTTAAAAATAATTTTTAACTTTACATCGAAAATACGTACACCAATAGCTAATTACAGGATCTCGCTGATCATGCGTCGATGCTATTTTCAAATAATGCTGTATAGATTTTAAAGGCGTTGGTATTTCTGGTAAATCCGGTCCAGGCATGTTTATCAGAGTAAATTCTTTTCAAAAGTTTCTCTTTTTCTTCTGCCTCTTTTACCTCACAATTCTTGCTATGCTTTGCGCATTCCTTTTATAAAATCTTCAAATTTATTTGTCAAATTTATTATTTATTTGTCAAATAAGAAAGAAAATAGATTTATATGTACGATACGTATCCATGCACGCACGCACGCAGAGGGTATTCCTATTCTGGATAGATAAACTGAATTTAAGGGATGATTTCGATGAAATAATGACTTTTTATTTATTGAATTTTTCAGATAGTACTTGACGCGTAAAGTCTAAAAATAGAGATTACTTCGATACCACATAAATTTCTACCTACGATTCATCCAATATACGGACTGTATTTATCCGAACATTAATTAGGTAGAAACCGATACGTAAACATAACTTTTCAATCAATCAATTCGTCAAGCTTAAACTAGGATTCTACGCGTTGAATACTATCAAAAACCAAAACAAATAAAAATGACTAATTTTTCAATTTTATTCTTATTGGAAAATCATGACCAATCACAGAAGAGTACGCAAATAATGTTAATCGTGGAATGTAAGAAATGGAAACGTATAAAAATGTGCCAACAATTTAAAGAATTTGAAAAAGTATAAAAATTCGTCCGAAAACAGAAAAAGAAGAGTATATTAAATATTATATAATGTCAAGAATGAATTGTTTCTTAAACGTTTTCTCGTATACAGATGCTAGGGTAACCAGAATCCAAAAGACTGGTTGGTGGTATTTACATACATGGTAAACTTATTTTAATGCGACCAGTGTCATAGAACCTCGAATCATAGCTGGGAATGCTATTTTTCGTTTTGCCTCTCAGGGAACAGAGGTCAGCACAATTATATCTCACGATCTGTACTATCTTCTTAACCTTACTTACTGTATTTATTACGTATTTTTTAAATTTGTTATAAACATTATTGTTTAAAAGGTACAAGGAAAAATGTCGAAGCGTCCAGAACATTTGGCACCACCTGAAATAGTAAGGTCCTAACCTGCAAATTAATCCATTATATTACAATAATATTTGTCGTTATTTATTTTTCTTTTTACAGTTTTACGATGAATGCGAAGCTCGAAAATATACACAAAAGTAAGTTTCACATTAAGTAATTATCGCTGAAAAATTTCTACACGTCTACGATCTTGTCCATTTCTTACTAAATATATATGATAATTTTATCGTCCTAGTTCTCGAATGGTAAATATACAGGAGCAAATGTGTAGACGCGCCATAGAACTACTTCTACTACCAGAGGATTCAAGCTTTCTGCTCTTAGATATTGGTTGTGGTTCCGGTTTAAGCGGTAGCGTGATAGACGAATATGGACACGTATGGATAGGTATCGATATATCTCGTGCAATGCTTGGCAAGTATACGCAAACTTAGAATGTCACTATGTACTTGACTTTCGTTATCTTTTAAATTATTTTATCTAATTTATACAGGGACAGCATTAGGGAGAGAGGTAACTGGAGATTTAATATTGGGTGACATGGGTCAAGGAATGCCGTTTAAAGCAGGATGTTTCGACGGAGCAGTTAGTATTTCCGCATTGCAATGGTTATGCAACGCGGATAAGAGTTCGCACAATCCATCGAAACGGCTACATACATTTTTTTCTACTCTGTTTTCGTGTCTATCAAGATCTGCTAGAGCTGTTTTTCAATTTTATCCTGAAAATAGTGAACAAATAGAATTAGTTACAGCGCAAGCGACAAAGGCAGGTTTTTACGGAGGTGTAGTCGTAGATTTTCCAAACAGCGCGAAAGCAAAGAAGTATTTTTTGGTTTTATTGACTGGTGGACCTACCGTTCTTCCACGAGCTTTAGGTGAAAATGATACCGAGACGATTATCTCTTATGTGTCTAAAAGGTTAAATTTTCTACAACTTGTATACCTGCGCGTTAAAGAGATTGTTCTTTAATATTTTACTCTTTGTTTCTAGAGAACGAATAAGAAAAGCCAAACGTAAATCCCTGAAAAATACTAGAGATTGGATTATGGAAAAAAAAGAGAGACGGCGAAAGCAAGGGAAGAAAGTACCGGAAGATTCAAAGTATACGGGAAGGAGGAGATGTAGATTTTAACATTTTTAAACATTTATCTACTTTATATTATATGTTCCCAAGTTCACAGGGAAATAGGCGTGTAAATATTACTCTTTAATTCAGAGCATTCGTGTTGTAATTTGTTAAAACTGTTTAAAGCATTCAAGTTTAAGTACGATACTAAATTGATGATCGTAGAAGAAAAATAATAACGCAAGATGAAAATTGAAATGATGTATTTGATCGTTTAATTTTCTACATAAAGGAGAAGTGTGTAATTTAAAAAACTTTGCATGGTATTTACTAAGTTTTCTCTAGTATTTACAATACAAATATAATTTAATCGGGTAATAAGAATTTGGACAAAGTTTTTTGAACATCTGGGTGTACAACTGTTTTTAATTCTTTCCGATCTAACCAGCAGTGATTTACACTGGAAGGTATACTTCCGCTTATATATTTTGCTAAGAAATAGAAAATTTTTGCACCATCTTTGCCTTGATCACGTAAATTTCTAGGGTATTTGTACTGATAAAATCCGATTGGCGCATAACCATAAAATTTTACTCTTACATTATTCCCGCAAAGCTCTTGTACAGTTCTATATGCGGTCTAACGACAAGGAAACAAATACTTTATTTACAATTTCATGTAGATATTATAAAATAAGATCAACTTACTTGTATCATAGTTTCTTTAGGCTTTCTTATGCTTTGAGGTGGAATCCATAAATTAGAATTACCAATTTTTTGTTCCACTAATAATACTAAATTCTTCTCCAATTTCCGTTTCAATGATACAACTGCGTTATCCTCTTCCGCTCCTATAATTTAAACGAGTATTAAATTAAAGAGCGGAGTGATTAAATTTGCAGAAGAATCAAATTTTGAGAGTTGTACCGCTGGCTCTTGATGCAAACGTAAATTTCGCTAGTTCTTCTTCCCAAGAATCTTCGAGATCTCGTATCGTTTGATTAGAAGTGATATTCTCTATTTTAAATCCTTCCTTCTGGCTTTTTTCTTTCTCATTTTGTACCTCAAAATCGGATATTACACTGTTTTCAAATTCTATTCGTTCTAACATCTTTTGATATTTCGCTTCAATGTCACGCATCGGTTTTGTAATTACCGGGTGACGTTCTATGCAAACAGCACTTAACAAATCCCATTTTTCTTCTACAGGTATGTCGTCCCCTTCGTATGATATACTACACATAACCTTACACGATGATGAAATTCCTATGTGAAACCGTTCTTTACATTATTTCTATTCACTACATTCTCCACTAGTTTTCATCGATAAACACGTTTTTCATTGATAGATAGCCAATTATTTATTAGAAAAATGAGAATGCACAACATACCTGCTCTAGGAACATGTTTGTTATTTGACGTGCACAATATTAGAATTCTTCTCAACATCATTATTCCATACTCTGATCGAGTAGGAAAGGTTCAAAGTTACACTAGATAAGAAAATTTTGTCTACAAGTGCAATTGAATAAATAGTAAATATAATATAATATCCAGCAGTACGTAAATACTTGTATACTTGTATTGACCAGCATAATCTTACGAACAGCTCCGACCAAGAGATGGCGTGAAAAACAACCATTAATAACGATTAAAGCGTAATTGTATATGATTGCATCTGATTCCTCTATCGTGAACGGTGGATATACATTTGCGTTTAATATATCAGATTACACAACAGAATTATTAACATCAACAGTTGTATCGTATATTCCAATTTCTTTTTTTCTTTTTCTTTTTCTCTTTTTATTAGAGTAATAACCTCGTCGATACAACTATGTCACAGTAAGAACACTGCGACATCAGTTCCATAGCCATCTACGTCCGCACTCGTCGATGGTTCTGATGCCACGCGGTGTTACGTTTACGTTCTGGGCCACCACCGTATCACGCTGGTACGATGATGTTTGTTAACGTTCATCGTATTGTTAACCAACAATTAGAGTTACTGAAAGCCATATATATGATGATATACAATAGAGGTTTAAAAGCTATTTTTCTATAAAAATTGCTTTACAATATCTAGTAAATGTATAATGTCACAACGCTTACTGTGACAAAATTGTGTATTATTCTAATTTATTCTCTATATTTCTCACTTTAGAGGTAAGGAAGAGCAAGATATATAAGAAAACTATAGGAAAGAGTGAGACTGATGATGGTGACCATACTTTAGAACCCCTGGCGCCATCTCTACAAAAAGTGCTCAAACTGGTCGCACATAATTATCGACAGCCAAGTAAACTACTCAACGACTACTAACGCCATCTCTTGGAGAAGCGCTGAAACTGGTCGGACCTTAATTTCATTATTCTCCGCAGAGATGGCGCCAGTAGTTATTCAGTAGTTTACTTCGCTGTCGATAATTATGTGCGACCAGTTTGAGCACTTTTCACAAAGATGGCGCCATGGGTTCTAGAGTAGAGACACCAGCGTCTGTCTCACTCTTTCCTACAGCTTTCTTATATATCTTTCTCTCTCTCTCTCTTACCTGTAAAGCGGGAAATATGCAATAAATTACAATAAAATGTCACCGTACACGACTGGTGAGAAAATTGATGAATGAACGGCACTCCCAGCCGGTATCAGGTGCATTTAAGTACGTGTAATCCTGGTGATGGCCTTGTGGCGTTACGGAACCTGGGGGCGCGATCGTTATACGCTGGTACTTTTTGAAGTGTTGTGTCATTTCTTGCATGACCTGGGAACGTTTACATTCTAATATATACATATATATATATATATATATATATATGGTATATGTTTTTATTACATATATTCTTTGAAGAAAATATAAGTGTATACAGTAGAACGATAATTGCTATGTTATTATATAATAACCATGGTGAAAATTTATTCGTACGCATGTATATTTCATTCACAAATATGTGCATTGTATATACGCTACGACGTTTAAGAAAAGGAAAGTAAGGAAAAAAAAAGAGAGAGAGAGAGAGAGAGAGAGAGAGAGAGAGAGAGAGAGAGAGAGAGAGAGAGAGAGAAAAGTTGTAGTAATTTATATGTTATGATTTCTAAATCTTATTTTTTATGAGCCATTTTACTCTATATTGCAATTTAATAGATAAAAAATCTGTAATTAAGTAATTTAATTGCTAGAAATTATTTACAATTGAAAGAAAAGTATATATAATTGCATGCAATTAGCAGGGTATATATTGTAGCTTAAAGAAGAATATAGACATTGAATTCGAGATCTAGTCTATATAGCAATGTCTTTGAAAAACGTAACATAGATTTTATGTCACCTGCGTACCGTTGTAGGTACTTATCGCGCATCAATGATCTTTTCATAATATACTAGTCTTGACTTCTTAGAATGTTCAATTGTCATCAAAGGGGTTATCATTATATTTTAGCATGTTAACGTATTTGTCGACAAGTCCGTACCTGCATGAATAACCAAATTTTCACAATTCGTAATGGCAATGATAATGTTATCAAAAGTAATGACAGCAATAACAGCAACGACGACGACGACGACAACAACGTAAATGAGAATGTTATTAATAATAGCGAAAGCAATGGTAACCGTAATAGAAATATTAAAAGAACCATAGCACGATAAATGTACGCATAATAATGACTATAATATTAGTATAGTGGTAATTTGAACAGAAATTATACCATAAGGAAAAGTATTATTAAAGGTATTGGTATTAGTAATATTCACATGTTGAATACAATAAAGATGTGCGATTAAAAGCGATTACAATAAAATAAAATAAAATAAAATAAAATAAAATAAAATAAAATAAAATAAAATAATAATAATAATAATAATAATAATAATAATAATAATAATAATAATAATAATAATAATAATAATAATAACAAATGATACAAATGAGAATTTTGACGAATAACGCGATAACGATAATGATAATTATTGAGAAATTAAAATGACTACGATGATCAAAATTATGATACACTATTTCTACAATTTCAACAAAATTGTACTACTAAATACAACTTAATCCATAGTTTTTATAAATTCAATAGCAGAACAAAATTGTGTCCACCAATATTGTTCTTCTCCGCCTAATTGATTTCCATAGAAGCTATCCACGTATTGGATGGTCGAAAGCAAGGACGGCGGATTAGTCTGAAAACACGATTAAGGGAAATATTACTGATTGATTACGTAAATGATGATAAAATGTTCGCGATGCTCGAAACATCAAACAAACTTACTTTAATGATAACATAGACTAATACAGGAATCAAATCATCTGCCGCGGGTATTCCTCTCTCGGTTGCCATCGAGAGTAAGTTCATGATGGTGGTAGCGCAACGAAAGACGCATTGTAGTTTGTCTCTAGGTGTTTTATATGCCGATATCACAGCTAATTCTGCCTGAGCCCATGGCCAAGGACACTCGTAATGGTATATTTTTGGAATTCGCAAATCTTTGTGGTTCGGTGTTATGACTTTGGCCAAGTTTTTTATGTGGTCGTGAAGCAATTGGTCCCTGTAAACGTCACCGTCTCCGTTCGGATAGAGTGCGTTATGATAAACACGTGCCATTACGGTCCTCTCTACTACAACTCTGGCCAAATTCAATTGATTTTCGCTCGCACCTGTATTAATTGTTTATCATGTACGATGATCCTCTCAGCTATTCTCAGTTACTTCTTATTACGATTAATTTACTTTTACTCACATTGCCAAATCGGATCGTTGTCCATTTTCGCGTGAACTCTGGCCAGAAAACTATCGACTAAATCTTGCTTCTCGTCGGCCAATGTTAACTTTTTGAATTCATCGCAAAAACGTAGAAGAAGCGATTCCCTTTTCTCTAGAAACACTCTCACGCAAACAGATACAAGATGATTATTGACTGCGTCGCGGTCGCATTTCACTCTAACGCATAATCTACGTTGCAAACATGACAAGATTAAGGAAATTAGTCGATTTTTTTCTTTTTCTTTCTTTCATTCTTGTTACTTTACCTATCCAAATGAGCCAATGTGGACAGTAATCCCTGCCGGCACCTGATCAAGTACGCGATATAAGGCGATCGTTTTTTATAATCTTCGCGCAGTGATTTGAACAATTTTTGACACCCGTCATCGTTAAACAATCGGATACAACGCAGAGTCTCGTGTAGATGCGCTATTAATGCTCTGTCTTGCAAATTGATCGCTTCTGCCAACTGTAATTGGAGGAAGGCGACTAATTCATTTTCCTTTTGTGACCAACAATGTCGCTGGAACAAATAACAAAACGAATAAACTGACACGATCATAGCATATTGTTCTATGCAACCGCAGGCTTTACTACCTCCGCGGTGGTGGTACTCCAAGGGACGTGTTGAAGATCGGCAGTACTCAGTACCATTCGTAACTTTCTTTTCGCATCCGCGAATGCATACGAGAGCTCCACGTTATTCGGATCTATCAAAAGTCTCTCGTCTTCGATCGATTCTTTTGTACGAGACTGATTGCTCTCTACAGACGCTGTATCACTTGCCGCGCTTGGCTTTCGTCTGTATTTCGCTAAAATGTCGTCCGTGCTATCTAGAAAATATTTCAATTATCCTTTATTCTCTCTTTGCCTCGCTTATATTTCTTCCGATTTCAATCTTTTGCCAAATAAATTCTAATAATATTTACCAACGTTCGTATTCCCGATTGACGATGCATCGTCCGACATTATGCGACGTAATCTATGCCGCCCAACATCGATACTATCGCTAATGGTATCTCGATCGTAACATCGGCCGATGTCGTCTGTCGTTCCACGAATCATTTTACCCCGTCGATTTCTTAACGACAGTTTCAATTTTCCAAAGAAACTTCTCTTATTTTTCTGCTCATCGTCCAGTAACTCTTTGTCTCCACGCTCCGCAGTCATATCGAAGCTGATACTTTTTGGTATCGCTCCACTTGACGCGCTCGGTTTCGGATAGTCATTTGTTACGATATCGGTAGTATCACTATTCACATTTGCTGCTAACGTTCTCGCTGACAACGGTATGTCCGAATTGGCATTTTTTATTCGTGTCTCGGAACCAGAACTACCACTGGACGCCAAGCTGCTAGTACTTAATCCGATAACGCCCTCGGGACCATTATTTTCACGAATATTTTCTACCTGCGAATAAATCAAACTATTTAAAATTGTTAATAACACGATAAGAAATATAGAAAACAAGCACACCTCCGGTTTCTGGTTGATGAGTTGGTTGCCCGATTTTCCCGTATTCGATAAATTAGGCTGCGAGATGTGATTGACTAACAGCAAAGCCGGCGCGACACCGATTCCTGCTGCTGCTGCTGCTGTTGTTGTTGTTGTTGTCGTTGTTGCTGCTGCTGCTGCTGCTGCTGCACCGACGCAATCACGATCCGACGAAATATTTTGTTCCATCTCATCCTTCACATTCTCAATATTAAGTTTCTCCATTAGATTAATTAATTTCTCCTCCCGTAACAACGATTTATCGTAAACGACTGCGTTGTCCACAATATTGTTGGCATTTTTGTCGATATATTCCCTCACGGTTGTTTGATAATCAGTTTTGCACGTAGTTCCTCCAGTTACACTCAAGGTAGACGTCGAGACAAATGTTGTCGGCGAGAGGGAAGCAGTTACAGGAAATCGCATATTTTCCCGATTTATCGGCATCGATTGGAAATTCGTTGTCGACGCACATTCGATTGGTTGAGCATTGTCTGAAAAAGAAGAAAAAAAAAAAAAAAAAAAAAGGAAGAAGAAAACAAACGAAACAAGTGCGAAACAAAGTAATAAGGACGTTAGGGGCGGAGAGACGTTAAGAATATTGTCAATTGTTCTTACGAAGTGTTGGTTGCTGCGAAGATACAGTTTTCTCGGTGATTTCGCTTTCGCTACGAGCTTCAACTTCGATTTCGGATCTTGCGGTATCATCGGATCTAAAATATAACAATAAACAATGTTCATATACCTTTATCTTTTTCTCTTTTAGCCGCAAAGCGTACCTCGCAACGCTAGCCGTATCGTCGGTGTCAACTTCTGTCAATCTCTCCGAATCACTAGCCAATACGTCAGTACTCCATGCCTCGGATGCAGTTTCGCTAACATCTAGCACGGCTTGCGACACGGGTTCCGATGTTGTCGGAAAAACTGAGGGGATCTGCTCGGATGAAGGAGGATACTGAAACTTTTCTTGCTGCTCGACTATTTCGCTGTCCGACGCCAGAACATCCGTCGACCAGGTATCGGATACTATCGAAACAGTTTCGTCTCCTGAAAATGTATGTACCGTTTGCCACGATCGCTAGAATAATTTCGCGTCGCTTTATCGTTTTCTTTATCGTTTTCTCCAAAACGACTGACCTTCGATCAATTTTATAATTTCAAATTTACAAAACTTGTCGTCTATCTCGGAACGGGTTTGTTTCGTCGGTATATTCGACGATGGTAAATCCAATCGTCGTGTTTCGCCCGTTGCTCGTCCTTCGTCTCCTTCGGTTATTTGAGACGAAGGGGTATCGCAACCTATAGACGAAGAATATATTAAATTTCAATGTTCTATTCCAATCTGATATATTTCAATGATATATTTCAATTCGACAAAACCTGATATATTGGGCGTTCCACGTCCTGATACACTTGCGGATACCATATCCGAGAGATTATCATTTTGATCCTCTGTTTCCAGTTCGAGTGAAGAAGCAACGCTGTGATTCGAAGCAGCTTCCGATACCGCTTCCAAATTATCCGAAGTACTTCCGATAAACCCTCCAAATAAAGCTAACGATATTCAATATTAATTCAATATTAATTCAATATTAATTCAATATTAATTCAATATTAATTCAATATTCAATGCCTGACAAAACGATTACTTTCAATTACTTTCTCTTTCGCTTCTTTCTGTCTCTACAATTATCATTGGTGCATGAAATTCTAAAGTTTTTTATAATTGAATACCTTCGTCGTGAGATAACAAAAATCGAGTCTTTTTCTCTTGATTTTCTACGCGTTCAACGCTACAACTTTCTCGTCTATCGTTTACACTGGACATGTCATCCGAAAGATTCAAAGTAGCAGACCCATTTTCTATATTGGTTCCAAGTTCCGTGCATAAGACCTGCGCATATTATTACTATTAGAAGAAATTCATTGTTATTATATCAAGTGGAAAGAGAGGATTGGTTGCCCATCGATAAGTTAAGTAAGATACGCACTTTCTGTTCGCTAAGCAGTCCCACAAATTCTCCAGTATTTGGTCCAAATGGAATTACAAGAACATCCCTTGGATTTTTATCGATGGATTCTTCTTCAGGTGTTGAACCGGTACCGTTCAATTCATCTCCTCCGTCATTGATTGTATTGGACGATTGCGACGATGACATTCGTGCACCCCGACCCTTTCCTACCAGAGAAAAACAGGATTTTCCCAGAGAATTTCAAATGTGGAGGACGAAATGAGAGAGTGTATAAAGTGTGTTAGTGCTCGAATATAATTACCTTTCCCTAGCAAACCTCCTCTCTTGTTATCCCTAGTTTCGATAGAACCATTGTTAGACAATTTATTAGTATGTAACGAACCGGTAGGTAATTGAGAAAGCATATCGGTCAATTGTTTTCTATCGAACGCAGCCGATTGCGAACCATTTTCTAACGCAGTCTCCGCAGCTATACTTTGTAAGAATGTAATTAGCGTATTCAACTCCATTTCTGTGAATAAAGCGGCAGACCGCGAAAGACCTCGCAGTTTATTGTGATCGATAATATTAGGCTCATCCTCGAGTTCTTCCACTGCGCCATTTACCATTGCGTCTATTATGGAAGAGACGGAATCCTTGTCGAATTTCTTGTAAAGATCAAATGTTTTGCTGTCAACAGTTTGGTATTTCATTAAGGAGAGCATTTGCAATATCTGTCCAACTTGCATCAGATTGAACCGAGCAACGTAACTAATAGGCGCATCGGTAATACCATACGGCTCCGGATTTACTATCGCTGGACATATGAAATATGTAAAAACCAAGTCGGTACACATCGCGTGTACTTCTTTCGAATCAATGTTTCCACTTTTTCCTAAAAGTCCTGCCATCTGCCTAACCAACCAGCATATACTGCTTGGGAAACAATGCATGTTTTCCCGTATACTGATTATAAATCTCTGCGTAATGTGGAACAAAGAATTAATTGTCCAGAGCCTGTAACGTTGTAGCTTCATTTCGTATTCGGGAGTGCCTTCTTTGCCAAATTTCTTCAGTCTCTCCGCTGCGGGAAACCTTATAGGTGCTTTATCTGGGTCAATGTCGAGAAACATTTCATCTTCCATTAGTAACTGTACGATAGGATTATGCAAGGCTGCTGTTAAGAAAAATTTTGCCGAGAATAGACTCTCGTGAAAGATCGAGTAAAACCTAGAGAAAGCACACGTGCTGTGCCTGAGTAATCTTCGAGGATTATCCGATGGTACAATTTGTAGTAGCATCAAATGTCTCAGTAATTTCAATACCAAAAGTTTATCCTCCGGTAGCAAACAACTACCGTATAAACCTGCTGCTAACGATTGAACTATGGTTTGCACCAAATCTGGTAACAATTTATCTCCCTCGACTAAACACAGTGCAATCAGCTTTGGAGATTTTCTAAATGTACCTAAAAATTCCCCGTACGATAAACATGCCTGATAATGTAAATATTTGTATACGTCGACAAAATTTGAATTTTCCAATGTATTTGCTCTTTGACAACACGATGCCGGGGTACAACATGGTTTGGACATTATCAACTGGTTCAGATTTACTCTCTGCTGCGCTGTAATCCATGCTTGTTGCGCCAAATTCGACGACGCGTGCAATACCTAAAGAAATATTTCATCCATTGCGTATACTTGTATTTATTTTGCGACATTGTTGCAACTGTTACGTACCTTTTCGTTTAGTACTTGCAAATTTTGCTGTTCAGAATTCACAAAGAGACGTTCCTGACGTAAACGATTCGCTAACTCTATTATATCCCATTCTAGCGTTCCTAGGGATTCTATCCTGTCTTTCGTCGACGACATTACTAAACATTCCAAGGGAGGATGAGTATGAGTAAAATTATTTTTTCAATTTCAATCTTATCGATAGCGTTCGATTGTGTTTCATGCCCTTATATAATAATATTGTATTTGTACAGATTTCTTAAATGGTTTCAATATGTGTATGCATTTTGTATGCGCGCGCGCACATGTGTGTGCGTGTCTGTGCGTGTATTTACATTTACATATGAGTAAAAAACAATCATACCTGTACGTTATTGAGTCATATAAGTTGATTTGATCTTTTCGTTTAATGAAAAATTTCACAAAGATTACGTAGAGACTAAACCCAAGGGAGACTAGCCCTATTGTTGGAAAATACAAAAATGGACTGTTCAAGCGGTTACTTTTATTATAGTCCTGTTCCTTTATAAAATATACATATATAAGATGACGTGTAAATTTCCCTCTTCGATAAAACTAACAGTTACGCATTGGTTGCAGAATCACCGTTCCCTATTATTGTCCTTTTTATTCCGAAACAACATTCACACCGACACGCGATCATTTTCCACTGTAGGTTAGAATTTTCTTCGGTAAATGGCTGTACATACACACGTATACGTATGCATTGCACAAATGTAGGTGTACCTATTTAAATCGAAAGTGTTTGATTATTCGATTACTCGACAACCGTTTGGAATTTCAAGTATATAACGATTCGATTAACTTATTGGTCGGAAAATCAATATTTTACACTCGGTAATCCTATGATAATCCTAAAATTTTCAATAAAATCACTTTTCAAAATATTTTTACTAATAAATAATAATAATTTACTAATCGAAATTAAGATTTGTTCTCCTCCTCCTGAATTTATTATACTCAAATTCCATATGTTTTTATTCAAATGTTATTATTTTATAGATATCCGGCCAGAAAGGGGCGGGGCTAGAGATAGATATGATAAATAACGATCTCATCTATAACACAATTTTCTGTGCCACTTAACAGGATTCAGTTTACTAGTATATAGATTATAAATAATCGGGAAAATGATTGATTTGTTGTTAGAAATTAAAAAGCTAATTTCTACATCTTGGGAGAATATTATCGCGGAAGTATGTAACGCGGTAGTTTATATAGATCACAGTGCAATCGAATGCTTGCACTGGTACACGGCAGGTAAAGGGTATTTAATATTGAAAGATGCTGGAGCTGTTGCAGTTTATGAATTTGGCATGTATCATTTTCGAGTAGGTATATATATATAATTTTCTCCCCGTAAAAAAACCTCGTAACAGAGACACCCTAATAAAATGCAATATTTTTAGTATACCGAAGTGAAAGATGTAAAAAAAGCTGTCATCGTATCAACTTCCGGTGATCCAGCATTTTATCAGCGAACAATAAAAATGATCTTGGCCAAAAATGTATTCGAAAACTGTATCGTTTATACTAGTGCACCCTGCTGTACGGTCAATCATTCGGGAATGTTGACTAACGAAGAAAAATTAAGTTACGTCAAGTTAAAGAAAGACATCAAGACATGGATGACATCCGGAAATCTTTCTCAGGTTCGTTATTTCATCATTTATATATTTCTATCAAGTTTCCCAATTCATTATATAATTAATTAACTTTTATTACATAGGAACCCAATGTCGATATCATCTATGCACCGATTTTTCTCGCTCTTTTAAATAAGCGGTTGCTTGTGACACCACCTTTCGGAGACTTGATGCCATCCTTGGACGCAAATATTCCCAGAGACACGCTTGTTAAGTCAAATCTTTTAGCCTACTCGTTTTGCAATTTGTTCCACAGTATAAGCGCTAAGTTAGATATTTATTCAATCGGAAAATTAAGCGATCGCCTAGCAGAGAATTTAGAAAATTACGTGTCTAGCATCGATCACCAAAATGTAAGGACGTAGTAAAAGGTAATTACGTATTGGGAAAACAGAAAGATGGATGAATTTGAAATTACTATTTCTATAGCACTTATCGGAAACTCCAGAAATGGGGGTCTCCCTTGTTCTAATAGACAGAACATTAGATCTTTGTACACCTACCAGCAACAGCACAGAATCTTTCTTAACAAAAATCTTATTAACATTCCCTCGTTTACCGCACCATGATAACGACGTAGCCATAAACATGTCACCCGTGTTCGGAGCAGTAACGGTAAACAAAAAATTATCTAATATTACATATATTTTACACTTTCATTATTACCTTAGAAATTGTTGAAACCGTTTTTTGCTTTGGTTTTAAAGGGAGCTTTGCAATCGTGCGAAATACCAGGATGTTTGGCAAGCACAGAAGAAACAATGATAGACCTCTTTATAAGCCGGAAAGAAAAAGAGTTGCTAGGTATGGCTAATCAGTTTTTATGCGACATATCTTTGACAAAAGATAGTCCAAAATTGAGGACACCGACAAGAATTTCTGGTCACAGTTTAGAAAAGGTTCTTAGCAAAATTCAAACTGCAAATAGCGTCGTTGATTCAATGATGATTCATTCGGAAAAAATTCAGGTGGGTCGTTTAGTTTTTTAAATTTATTTATGTATTTCTCTCTCTCTCTCTCTCTCTCTCTCTCTCTCTCTCTCTCTCTCTCTCTCTCTCTCTCTCTCTCTCTCTCTCTCTCTCTCTCTCTTTAGTGTCATAGATTTTTTATATAGTATATTTCAGCAATAATCGAAGCATCAACCTCACAAATGGCTGGACAGGTTGAATTACTTACTAGTTTAGAAAAATTGGCCTTGCAAAACCTTTCTGTCAGTCGAGAATCGTCGAGCATACTTGTTCAAGTAACTGCACATTTCAGTTTCGATGCCACTGTTGTTGCATCGCCGCCCAGTTACTTGTTAAACATTAATGAAACAATTTTTCAGCTAAGTAATATTATAAGAACGCGAAGTCACAGAGGGCTTGATATTGAACATTTATTAGCATTACTGATACACGTTTACGCTCTTGCGGGGACACAAATTCGCTTTTCTACTCAACAAGAAAGCCAATTGAAAGACTCAATTGCGGATGCGATTTTCGACGATCTCCAAATTTTAAAAGAAAATCCACCGTCTAGTACCAAGTCAACTTATCAACGTACTTTACTGTTATTAGGCATGTGTATCGTTTAATATAATATTTCCCCTTTCCACGAGATATCGTGGTACAACCAAATAATTGTTAATTAATTGTTTTCTTGTCAGGAGTAAACGATGTTAGCTTGGCGCGCGAAGCATCATATAGAATTGCAACTCGTATCATCGATACTCTTCGATTAATCGCGGAACAACGTTTAACATTACAAGACTATAAGTAAGAAAACTCGTTTTTCCTCTTTATTGTCCCTTTATTGAATTTTATGATGTGATTCGCAGATTTTGCATGTTAAAGTCTAGCAGCGAAGAAGCAATTCGACATATTAGCATTTTGGAACAAGTAACCAGGGATATATTTTTTCCAAATGTAGACAGAGAGCTACGCGATCTTCATAAAAAATCGTCTTCGTTTATTTCAGCTGGGTTTAAGTAAACATAATTCGATCGACTAGACTTTTTTTTATTATATATATACGACATATTTATTAATGTTAGCCGACCAGATGTTCCATTTTCTATGTTTCTTACAGTTTAATATTAAGAGGTAAAACAAAGCGTCATCCCAGTGATAATCCCTATATTTTGATATACGTCGTCGGAGGAATTACCGCAGAAGAGGCAAAAATAATACAGCAAATAACATCGATACATGGCGAGAAAGGAACATCGTACGTAATATTAGCAGGGTCCAGATTGCTGAATCCTTTGGATATTGTGGATAAAATATTTTTTACCTAACTACTTTCTCTCTAAGAGAGAGAGGGAGAGAGAGAGAGAGAGAGAGAGAGAGAGAGAGAGCGAAAAAATAAACATTAAAAATTTATTCTCCTTCATCTATATTCCATTTTATACCGTTCGATAGAATAGAATAGCACATTTCTCTTGCGACTTTTACCGCCTCTGATTTCAATGTACAAATGAGATTTTTCGAATTCGGCACTCTACACAACTCCACTTTATAATCGATATCATTGATCAAGTTTTTTACTTGTTTATACATATCTTCGTACAGCCTGGTATATATTGTCACAATATTGAATCGAGTTGTATGCGTTTTGATGAGTTTTAGCAATTTTTTTACATAAGTATCAACCGTAATAACATTATCTTCGCAATCTTCCCAATAATAAGCAGCAATGCTGTCTATGGCTAACAGAGCAATTTTAGCGTTATCAAGAAATATGTCGTCCAGTGTGCGTAAAGTTAGAGAAAATTGTTCGCTGTCGTAACAATTGATGATACGTAGGTTACGCAACGAATTTCGAACGATAGTTACTTTATCTATATCTGTGGCTATCGTATCTACGATATCGCTGATCAATGCGGCCAATTTTGATACTTCAAAGTGATGGTCTGTATTTATTAAAATAGCCGACGCGTTACAACCTTCGATTTCGGCTGTCCTATAATAATTTGGTAAAATACAATTTGCAAGCATTTGTGTCAGTAGAAGAGTCTTTCCGGTCGATCTCTCTCCGCCAATCTCTATAATATCCGTATTTCGAGGACCCTCCAGAAATAATGTACCTTCGAGTCTGCATAGTTTCGGTTTACTATTTAATCTTGCAAGCAATTCTGTTCCAGATTCAATTTGCGATTGCATAGATGGAAGGTTTCATTTTTTTCTGTAAGAAAGATACAACAAAGTAACATAATTTGTTACACGTTTATTATAAATTTTATTATTTATCTATGGCCCAGTTTTTGCCCATTCACGTATACCACCTACCTATACGACATTTATCACGAGAACTGTTCTACGCGAAAAGGTTAACTTAAACAAATCGTAAATTACTAGTTTCGCTTCTTAATCATTTCTGGCGACGGCACATCCCTCATTGGAATCGCGGTTGTGATGGTTCGATGTGACGTATCTTGTGTCGATAGACTAGTTTTCTGCACGTACCACCAGCTCTTCTGAGCCTGAACACCAATCGAAAATAAATAATTTACATACAGTTAAATATCTCTGATAAAACTGTGATAATCATATACCGAACAAATTCGTCGAAGGTAAAATAATTATGATTCTTATAATACGTATTACTGGAACAGCAACGAATGAATTTCAAACTTTTACCGGGAAAATGTATATTATGAAGTGAGTAACAGTTTACAAGCTATTTCGCTACCACGCTTGAGATTCATGCACGTTGTATGTGACGAATATAGCGGTTTTATTGTTTCTTGTTTTCTCTCACGTTTCTATTTGGTATCGGAGAAAAAAAAGAGACAGAGAAAGAGAGAGAAAGAGAAAGAGAAAAACTTTTTTACGAATAGGAAAAACGTTTTATTAATGAAGATCAAAACGAACAGGGATATGTAAACAGGAATTTATGATTGCTATACAGAGCTGTACAAAGCTATAGAGGAGAGAAGTAAAATAAAAATTTTAGTAGACACGTTTCACGAGTAATAGATAATTTTGAGATTCGACACTCGGTAGGTAGAAAACAGTTAACCGTTCAAAGAAAATGTAAATATCAAGATATCGTTAAGTAAGAAGTTTTGGATACGCGACGAATCCAAAATGCAGTTCGCAATATTCATTTCAAACAAAGGAATTTGAGGGAATTTCTTCCGTTGAGAAGAGAATATTCTTCTGGATTTTTGTGTTTCAGGTTTGAATATATATATACATATATATATATATATATATATATGTATATATATATATATATATATATATATATATATATATATATATATGTGTGTGTGTATGTGTGTGTATTAATTAAAATTAAACCTATTCAAATTTTGCTTCTCCAATGTAACACGTAATTTTTCGTTACATGTATACCTGCTTTAGTTTACGCTATTTTATAAAGAAACCAACGTATTTAATAGAATTCAGCTAAAAATGGTGCCACTTGGTCCGTCGCCAGGGCATCAAGCATCTGTCAATAATACTGCGACAGCTCCTGCTACTGGAACTAAAAGTAGCTCTTCGCTGGTCAGTGAATTTAAATGTTTCGTTTACTTTTTCTACCGTTTCTTCTCGTTACGTTTACATCTTTTTCTCTTTCTCTTTTTCTTGTGCGACTAATTCTTTAAAAATTGCTGGTTTTTTTCTTCTGATTTTTACAGAAACCAAATTATACCCTGAAATATACTTTGGCAGGTCATACCAAAGCTGTTTCTTCGGTAAAATTCAGTCCCAATGGAGAGTGGCTCGCAAGTTCTTGTAAATAGATACATTTTCAATTTAATGTCAACTGAATCAGTAAATAATGTGTAAATGAAAAATCAAATTTTCCGACTAACTTTTTAATTCTAGCTGCGGATAAATTAATCAAAATATGGGGCTCGTACGATGGGAAATTTGAAAAAACTATATCGGGTCACAAGCTCGGTATATCGGATGTTGCCTGGTCCAGCGATAGTAGACTGCTAGTATCCGCTTCTGATGACAAAACTTTGAAAATATGGGAACTAAGTTCTGTAAGTTTTGCTGTATTCGGAAAATTTACCGACCACTCTTGTTCCAGTTTAAAGGAAATACTTTTATAGCTTTTTTTGTCTGGTTTTCTTTACAGGGAAAGTGTTTAAAAACCTTAAAAGGTCATAGTAACTATGTTTTCTGTTGCAATTTTAATCCGCAATCGAATTTAATAGTTTCCGGTTCTGTAAGTATATTTCGATGCACATTTATCGTTTCTATTACGATGTAAACATACACAATGTAAACATACAAATGATATTAATCCGATATGAATTCGGATGTGGTTATAGTTTGATGAAAGCGTTCGAATATGGGATGTTAGAACTGGAAAATGTCTAAAGACATTACCCGCTCACTCAGATCCTGTAAGTGCCGTACACTTTAACAGGGATGGTTCATTAATTGTGTCTAGCAGTTACGATGGATTATGGTAAATATGCACATCTTTATCTTCCAATTCCGCATTTTGCGTTAGAGGATAAACAGATAAATCAGAATAATTGCACTAAGCAATATATGACTGTTGCATAGTCGAATTTGGGATACAGCGTCTGGCCAGTGTTTGAAGACTTTAATAGACGATGATAATCCTCCTGTGTCTTTTGTAAAGTTTTCACCGAATGGAAAATATATTTTAGCAGCAACGTTAGACAATACATTAAAGCTTTGGGATTATAGTAAGGGGAAATGTTTGAAAACTTATACGGGTCATAAAAATGAAAAATATTGCATATTTGCAAATTTTTCAGTTACAGGTGGAAAGGTAGGTCGTATTGTGTCTATGTTTTTGCACAGAACACATTATTTCGTCTTCTAAGTTTCTCCATACGTGAGATCCATACTGATTAAGTTAACGTCGTTTAATTACACTTTACTGTCCATCAGTGGATTGTTTCAGGTTCGGAAGATAATATGGTGTATATTTGGAATTTGCAAACCAAGGAAATTGTCCAAAAATTGCAGGGACACACAGGTAGAATTGTAATTAATCATGTAATTATATCTTTACGGTCAAACATTGATCTTACTACGATTACGTTATTCCAGATGTTGTACTATGTACGACGTGTCATCCGACAGATAATATTATAGCTTCGGCCGCCCTTGAGAATGACAAAACTATCAAATTGTGGAAAAGTGACACTTAAAGATGAACACAATTATTATGCTATTTACGACTTTGTTAAGAGTGCGTTTGTATCTTTTTTATCATACGTCTTATTCGCTCTGTCGTTTTTTAAATTTCCACGCACATTCTTAACATTCAAATTTCATTTTAATAGAATTTCTTTGTTCCTCTCGAATATCTGTAAAAAGTAGATTATGTTTTTATACGTTAAGGGTATCGAGATGCATTAAAACTAGCGCGAACAAGTCAAATACAGTACCATTCTATGCAAGTTTTTATTGTAACTTATCGATGGGTGAAATCAATTTAAATTATTATACTTTGGTTGTGAATAAAGTCGAAAGATTAAACAAAACTTTTCTAAACACAATTGTACAATTTTAATCGTTTCGACATGTATTAATTTCATTCTTCTAACTATATAAATTCATTATAGAGCAACCGTACCCTTTATCTTTTATTATATTATCCTTTATTATCTAATTCTATTTAATATCTAAAACGAATAAAACAATCTTGATCGAAAAGTTTAGTTTAAGGAAAGGTTGTGCAAGATTGTCACAAAATTTTTATCTTTTTATTTATCAGTCAAACTGCAATTTAAAAGTAAACATTATTAACTGACATAAGAACAGTAATACAATATCTCATATTTTATTAAAGCATATTATTTTTTGTTAAACATACAATTACAGAATTGAGTAACAACACGCGATGCACTAAATGGATTCCTTTTCTACCAAAAAAAGCTGATTAACTCACAATTTACAGTGACAGTGAGTATTACGTTAATCAGAATTACCTATTAGAATAAGACAATCGGTGAATCACTGAAAAGCTTTCGAAAAGCCAGCAACGAGAATTAAACAGATGAAAGTTTTTGTATTTTTATGCAAAAGAGTGAGAGCTGCCTTTCGGTAGTATTGTATTCTTTTCAACCGAGTCTCCGCAATATGTCACTTATGTACGTAGGATTTGTTATCTCCTCCAGCAATCCTACAAAACACAGATATCGATATGCAATTGAATAAATGATGCAAGTTGGTCAAATTCAAATTTACTCTCTTTACTTACCGACAACGTCGCAAAATTCTTCGAATGACGTGCAAGGCAATAGTTCATCACGGTACGCGGTAAGCACACGTTCCGAAGCTTTCAACATGGCTTCGTCGTTATGTCTGATATATTCAGCCAAAACTGAAGGCCACTGATCATCGGACAATACGTTAACTTTCTGTGGGGAAAAGAAAGTGAAGGCAGGTGAGGTCGAGTAGAGAGAGAAAAAGAGAAACTATTCTATTCTTATTAACATTATACGATTACCTTAAAGAAATTGGCATAAATAGAGTCGATTAGTCCAAAGAAGATTAAAGCGTTTTTGTACACCGCGTAATGCTTAACCGTAACATCGACGAGTGTTTTCGTCGGACCCGACGGTGAAACGTACCGTTGGTGGGCAAGAACAATTAATCTATTCAGATGAGCAATCCTGTACGTTTTCCATCGGGCTGGCGTATGAAGCAAAAGAGACATGACGCATTGATAAAAAGGTCCTTCTGCTTCGTAAGAACTTTCAAGCCAATTGGAACCTGGTGGTGTTTCCAAGTATCCGAGTAATGTTTTTTCTGCTCGCGTATCAGCCCGTGTGCTGGAAAATAATACATATATATAGATAGATAGATAGATGGATAGATCTATCATAAAGGGACATAAAGGGAGAAATGTTTATTCGACGTACGTGTTGATCACGTAAAGTGCCGTATGTATCAAGTAAGGAACCAAGTGCATATTCGATTGGGGTCCGCCTCCTCCGCTATCTTCGTGAAAGCTCTTCTCCTGAGCGAATCGCAACAATAGCAATTTCAGATCGTGAACCGTCGACGGATAAGATATATCGCGATGGCTGGTACATTCTTGCAGATAAGTGTTATGTCTTGCTAAACAGCTGGCAAAAGCGGATTCTAAAACTTGCGGCCCCCACAGTGGTAAAAGTCCGTTGCACTTGGTATTTGCATTCTGCAACGCTGCGCTTTCCCATTCATCCCTGCCGCGTGCCAATCTAACCGCGGACATGTGACAGTCGACATGGACAACGTTGAAATGCGTTACGGTCGTATAGCCGACCGTTTTTCTTTGTTTCGTTTCGAATTCTTCGACGTTGCAACGTTTCGAAAACGTGTAGATGGCCAAAACCTACGTAAACGGAAATAAATACGCTTCGTTAAATATATATATAATATAATATAATTAACATAAAATAATCTATACTTTTTACCATGTTCGGCTTGAATTTATATCCCTCGCGACAAATAACGCAAACCAATCCCGTTTCATCACCTAAATCTTCCATTTGTTGAAGGATCGCACCGCTAGCCATCACCTGACCTTTATCATTCGTTTGCATACCTAGCGCGCCCAGCTGCCTTTCTCGCATCGCCATCGCCAATCGTTTCTTCTCGCTACGCGTGTGCTGTCTAGCCTTTTCAATTAATTCGGCGACACGTTTGTTCGTACAGAGCGCTTCCAACAAATTCTCCGCCAATGATCCGACATGTTCGTCCGAGGACACCTGTTCCAGCCTGTGTATTATACTGATGGTGAATTGCGATACCGCCAGTTGCGTTGGTTCGTGATCGGTCGCTAATCCAGTCAGGAATCGTAGAATATACTTGAGAGCTGGTTTCGAGATGTAATCCTTTAATTCGTCGCTGTCCGTTCGCAGTAAGGTAGGTTTCAGGCAAGGAGCGCGCACCGTTATGTACTCGAAAGCATCCTTTACGATACCCATGCTTATGATATAATCTTTCAGCGTGTTTCCGATCGCGTTCCGCTCGATGGCTTGCGTGAGAATGCAAAACAGTTCAAGCTTTTGTTCATCCTCGGGCGTGTGTTCGTGGTCGAATTCGTAAAAGTCTAACACCGGTTTAAAGTAATCGCAGAGGAGGGCCATTTTCTCGCGATTCCCATAAGTAAGAGCAGCTAATACACGGGCAAGCTGCGGCAATACGTTACTTTGTTTCACCGCGGTCGATTGGGCGCAAGAGAGAAGCGCCTTTATATGCTCCGGCCCGCTCAACGTGCATGAGAAAGCCTCGAGCGTCGACAGTGACGCATGGGTTAGGATCGTTTCCATGATCTCCAACAGCTGTTCGATTATTTTCGCCTGCCAGTTCTCTGATTCGGTCGCCAGGCAACGTTGAAGAACGTCCAGGAATACCGTCACCGCTCCCAGTTTGCTTAGAACTTGTTGATTCTTCTTCACCTTGACCGAAAGTCGAAACAGTTTTAAAAGTACCTGGAGCAACGGCCGAGCTCGATTTACATCCTGTATGGCCGCCAATCTGTTCACCATCACTTGAAGGCCACCGCAATCAGCCAGAACGTTCGCCATCTTATAAACTTCCTCGTTGTTCACCTCTTGCTCGCTGGTCGCGTTTAAACTTTCGACAAACTCCTCCGTAGCATCCCCGAGTAATCCCCGCATTCGGTAGACTACACGCATAGCGTCGCATTCTCCGCCTTCCGGTACCCAGATCTTCTTGTACACCTCTTTTACTGGCAAATCGAGACTGATTATTTTATTGTTTACTAAAAGTTCCATCCCGTTGTCGTCCTCTAACAGAGCGATCAGCTCACAGTCGAGGCAAATTTTATTCTTCACGTCTCTCATCAGCGGCCCCAGGCCTGGTTCCAAACTGCTATACGGATTACCTAGCATTCTGCCCTGCAGAAAATCTTCTTGCTGCGAGTCTTTCTCGAGAGTTAAATAAAATTCACCGACATCGTTCTCCTCCGGGTAAATGATCGAACACAGCCTTTCGAAGATGAATACAGGCGTACGAACATCCTCGACGCTATATTTTTGCACCGTTTCGACACAGATCGCCATAAACGCTTTCGTTTCCTCCTCGGTCCCGGTTGTCATCTCCTCGAGTAGTTCCAACAGCTTCTTTTGCGTGTCATCGATCAGTCGCGTCCGTTGAACGACCAATCTTCTCAGAGAGAGGTAACCATTCAGCACGGCTCCGACCAGCCGGCCTTTGTACTGCTGTTTAATATTCTCTTCCTCGAGGAACGCGGCCATCAATTCTGTCAGCATTTTCAATGAATAACCTTGCGCCAAATCACTGGTCAACGTTATTTCCTCTAAACGATGAAGTTCTTCGATTTCTCGGGTCAACAGGTCCGCAAGTAGAGTCATTACGCCTCGCACCGCCAAAAATTGCTTCCACGGCGGTTGCATGATTAAGCTTTGATACAACGTGAGAAACTCTGTGCTACTCTCACCGGCCGTACGCAATTCCTCCAAATAACAGGTCAGCAACACGAGCACTTCTTTCTTACGTTCCGTTCCCTGACAGAGACTTTCTATCATGCTACAGGCTACTTGCCGCGCGAGCCGCGAACTCGGATTGAACAAAACCTCCTTTAACCAGGCGCCATCGGTTAATTTTAGCGGTTGAACACCTTGTTGCCTCGAGCATCGGTTACGCCATCTGTGCCCGTATTTCTCCATCAAATAAAGCGCTCGAGTCTCTTCTTTCTTCAACGGTTTCCCCGACAATTGTTCCATCTTTCTCGCAGGCATACGCCGAATCCAATCGGAGTACGAATGCCTCGGGTCACCGTTCAACCACTTGTTCACGTCGACCGTGATACCTTCCGTCGGCTGAACGGTTGACAACGACTCGATGCTTTTCTCTTTAGCTTTCTTCGAGACTGGCTGCTGCTCCGGCTTCACCAGGCCTTGCAATATTTTTAAACAAGGCAATATAATACTCTCCATAACGACGGGACTCTTCGATTCCTTGCACGCCATCAAGAACAACTGTACGACGCATCGCAACTTTTGCTCCCAACAGGCGTCTTCCTTTTGAATCAACGCTGCCAGCAGTGCCATTTCGTGACGTACCGCCAACGACAAGTCCGACGTGGCAACGCGACCACGAAGAGTCAGAGTGATTCGACCGGTTAACAAGGAGCAAAGTTCTTTCGTGGACAGCGCGTTGTCCCTGGTAACGAGACAGAGTAACTGTCGGACTTCTTCCTGCATTTGCACTGTACCTTTGCGCAAATTGTGCTCTACCAGTTCCTGAATCAATCCTTGTTTGCACAGAACCTCTTTGGCGACTTGATTAGTAGCAAGCGCGCGCAACAGGGTTAGGCAATGTTCCGTGGCCGCTGTCGCGCATCCGTAACAACGACCAACTGTTTGCGGATTTATAGCCGTGATGACCGATTGTTGTTGTTGTTGTTGGAACGTTGCCGTCCCCATTGTCGTTGCCGTCGTCGTCGTCGTCATCATCGTCGATGTCGTCGTAGAAGCTGCCGTTGTTGCTGTAGCTGTAACTGGCACTATCGTTGTTGCAGATTCTTCTTTACCGATAACGGTGGTCGTCGTCGTATCGTTGCTCGTCGACGAGCAACCAGCATGAATTTGACCTCGCTGTTGACGATCGTACGCTACGAGTTCTCGTCGACAGGCCAACACTTTTTGTATAATCTTGCTTAACTCTTCGAACGAAGTTTTACATTCCCCGCAATATCTCTGGGCAAGCAACTGTATGGCTCTGTTCACCTGTGTGGTCCCGCTCGATACCTGTATAGCAGCCGTCGCTGCAGCGGCAGCCACTGCCGCCGCGCCATCCTCCACCGAGCCACGGTCCAAACGATGCTCCGATATTTTAACCAATAACATTTCCAACGTCGGCTTATTCAAAATCAGAGTTTTGTATACTCTGTCGGCCTTCTCGAGCAAAGTGTTGATCGTCGCTACCGTTTTCTTCCGATCGTCGTCGCTCTCTATAGGATCAACCGCGCAACAGGGTCTCCCGGTAAGCGTATAGTCAAACTTTGCGTATTTACAGAAACCACAAGCGTGGCACAGGAATGGATCCTTCTCGTCGTAGTTAATTGCCCGGCACTTGTGGCACTGGAACACATTTTCACCGCAATTACCGCAAACACCGGGATTAGCGGGTACATTCGCAGAACATCGTGGACACTGCAACGTCTCGGACGAAGCCTGAATATCTTCGTAAAAGTCTGCATACTCGATCATCAGGTTACAGGCAACGATAGGTAATGGGAATTCCATCTTAATCTCCGTTTGTCCTTGAGCCAGCGTAATCTTCTTCACTTTATGCCACATGGCAGGTTTATTTTTCAGCTCAACTACCGCCTGAACCGATCGGTTGTTGTAATATATATTGATCGTACGTACCATTTTCGTTCTCTTTAGATCACCTATGCGAAGTGTGATACGACTGATCGTATGGCTGCCAATCAATTTAACAATTTGCGTGGTAGTCGTAAACTTCGAGTCGACTTTAATCGAGGAGAGCTTGATCGTCGACATTGGAACCTCGGGATTATTGCATACCAAGCAAGGCTCGCTTTCCAGATAGTATCCGTCCAATTCAACGAATTGTGCCAGGTTAGCGTACAGATTCGCGTTTGGATGACGCGCGAGCAACTGATTCTGCGCCCGTAACACCGCAACCGCCTGTTCCATGTACGAATGCATTTTCTTATTCGCGTGTGGAGTTTTTAGAGAAAAGTATCCAAGTAAGTCGACAAATTGTGCCGCTTTTCGACCATAGGCAGGTAACAAAGGCCATAGCCGCCACAGCAGATCCAGTAGAACCTCTTGATCACCGGGACCACAATTTCTGTACGTAATAAAGAACAAGATTCGAGTCAATCTTTCCAATTCCCTTACATCTCCCAAATAATCACTTACTTATAAATAGCCAATATCAGGGAGTGAGCTTGCCAGCGGACGTTAGTGTTGTTTGTCTCAAGTAGAAAAGTTTGAATAAATTTCGTCAACAGGCTCGAAGAGACTTGTTTTTGGATTTGTTCAACTAAAGCTAAACACTGAGCTTCCTCGAATTTAGCCTCCGTATCAGAGTCCTCCGACTTTTCACGCTCTCGCCTCTCTTTCGTTGCTATGGTTCCCGATTTCGATTCCTGGCGAACCAAACGAGTCGTACAGTTTCAATTTTTCGAAAGATTACCAACGTACCGAAACGTACCGAATTACTTACTTACCTTTGTTTTGCTATCCTTTGCCTCTTTCGATTTGTTGCTCGAACATATAGCGCACTGTAAGAGTTGTAATACCGTAGGGCTAACGCCTTCGTCTAAAAGCGTCGATACTGTAAACAAATAGGATAAAACCGTGTTTTGTTTCAAACAAAACCGCTGCCAATTTCCTGTTCGGCTAGTCGCTATCTCGACGCAACATTTTAAATGTTCGATCAAGTCCACCAAAGAATCGTACGGTAAACCGATGGAGTGTGGAATATGCGCTTGAAGTGGTTCGTATCCGCCGGCGGTGCAGCACTGTTGCACCGACTGTAGAAAAATAAGATCGAACGATGTTTGTCGGAAACGACCGATGCGACTGGGCATGTGTAAAAAGTATATTTTATTACCTGAATGTGCGAGATCAGGGCATGCAAGTCGCGGAGTTGTCTATACTTTTCCTTGTTACCGCAGATGAAAAGAAGTAATTTCCGCACTTGTCTCCTGACAAGCGGCGTTTGATAGGACATCATGTATTCGCAGAGGTAAAAGTACCAGGGCTGTTCGAAGGCGGACTGCATCAAATTGCTTTCAGCGTATTTGTGCACTTGATACGGCAATCGTAGTACCATCTCCGTAAGTAATTGCGGGTAAGGTTCAAATATGTCGCTGGCGTGTCCTTTAACGTGCTGCCGAAGAAAGAGCGGCGACATGTCCGGCAGAGACGTTGTAAGATGCTCCTTCAGCAACTGACCACCAAGTATGGTACCGCTTTCTTCGGTTGACATTCTACGATATGCGAGAGAACGAATCGGTTAAGTTGAAATCTATCGGTGAAGAGAAAGCCGTGAAAACTTACGTTTTCCAATATTCCAACAACGCTTTCAACAACGTCAAACAGTAATCGATTACTCCAGCTTTACCGAGTATCGCGGCGGTCATTTGAGAAATAAAATTTGAACTTTCCGATTGCGTTTTAGCGGTATGCTTCGAGCGGGACATCAAAACACCTATTCACCAGATGACATATATTAATATACGGAGATTTTCAATATAGGATTTTACTTATGGCTCACTCACTCAGCAATCTCATGATGACCAAGTGAACTTCTCGTTTGTTACTACGCTGATATATATTATTTGTATCCGGTTTATCCATTTCCAGTTCCTTTACCAATACATGAAGCAATCGTTCGACGCAACCTTTGTCTTTCTCTTCTTGCCCGTCTAAATCGGCCGTTAACATTAATAAAACCTAAACAAGAACCCGTATCATCATTCGTATCCTATTCCATATATACTACGTATATACTGTAATAGGAAATAAAGGCAACGGCAAACAAACCTGCACAAACGGAATGGTCAAGACGCCAGAGACGTTCGTTAGATACGGAACGAATTGCACGAGCTTGTCGAGCAACAACAATCGTACGGTATGCAATTTTGCGGTGGTCTCAAAGCTCGTATCATTCTCTTGCTCGGTTACTTGTTCTTGTTCCGTACCTTCATCTTGTTCGGTAACCTAGCAAAGAAGAAACATTCCTATTGTTCGCATATGTACCGCATGCGTAACGTTCGCGTATGTACATAATTCGATGTCACTTATCTCGTAGGCTATTATTAAAAAGCATCGATACGATGGGACGAATGATGAAAATAGAGAAAGGATGGATGCGAGTCAATTACGGTAGACTCATCTTTGAGACGTGATCAGAGTTCGGTAATTGAAAGATGCAAATTGGTATCGAGAGTCTACCGGCAGAAGAAAGAAAAGCTTGTGCGAAAAAACAAATAGACAAAAAGATGGACGAACGTATGTATGTGTACGGACGGAATAAACGAATGGAACACGTATCGTTGTTTTTATCGTACTAGAGATTATTATATATGTATAGTACTGTAACGAATTGGGAACAATAACGCCAACGACGACGGCAGTGACGCAAGCACTTACGGTGAAAGCCGCGGGGAGACCCACGGAATTAGTTTCGGAACGTGGTGCTTGACTGACTCCAATCCCTCCGACCGGAGGTATAGAATCGGGACCATTGTCTCCGTACGCGGAGCTCCTTCCTGACACATTATGCTCCCCTGTCATGCTGTCTACAGCACTTGCTCCGCTCTCGCTTCCACCGCTCTCGCTACCCTTGCTACCACCACTACCACCCTAACATAAAGTATATCCTAAACGTTACAACCATCTATTACAACATTGTAAAACTTTCGATAATCTACCATCCCTTGCTTCATCCATTCTCGCTGTGTTCCTCTTACCCTTACTTAAATTATACTCGTACTCGCGTGGATATTATAACTAAACAACGAGAGCAAAAAGAGTACTGATGCCGGACGACAACAACAAGCACGACTCGATTCGAAACGGTGAAAAATGCTTAACTCACTTGTTCCGCGGGAGATGTACGCAGCGTACTGCCGTCGGTAGCAGCTGTTGATCCCTCGTCGTCCGAACCCCCGGCAGAGGCAGTCGTGTCCGAGTAATGACCTCCACCTTCTTGGCTCTAAAACGAGTCGATATAGAAAAGCGGAAGAAAAGTACAGTAGTCGAGTAAGACGTGCGCATAATGTATATATATTTACCTGAGCAGCAGTCTGAACTTGCACTAAACCTTGCGCTGCCAGTGCTTGTAAACTTTGTAGCGCTGGTCCGCTTAAATTTTGCAAATTTTCCAATCCTTGTAAATTCGATAGACTCTGTTGGAATCCTTGTCGCAGCACTTGCAAATCGGCGTTCCCACCTTCGTGCTCTTGCAAACTAAGCGCGATTGCTAATTCCACCATTGTCTCGTCATCGGTATCCGGTGGTACGTCTAATATCTGCGGAAAGTTTGCAGAACCGAGCAACGTTTCCAACGGATTTCCCGCTCCCCTAGTCATCGGTTCGTTACTACTGCTGGCACCAACGCCGCTACTGCTACCACCACCGGAATTTCTACTCGTGCTACCGGACGCTGTACCAGCCGTCGAGATTGTACAGGTCGCCGAACCTTGACTATTATCCGCCGCCAACATCACCGATAATGGATCAACCGCTGCTCCCATCGACTCGACATCCAACTGTTGTTCCGTTTCTCGGTCCATCGCAGACGTCGATGTTGGTACGTTCCCTTGCATCGAAGTCGTTGCCTTTTCTTCCAGATCGACGACCGCGCCTACGCGTTTAACTTACGTTCCGTAAACGAAAACTATTACAGAAGATTACAGAAATTTCAGAAACTTTCGTTACCTGGTGTGCTACAATTCGGGGGACTCGGTATGTAAACTCTTCTCCTTTTGTATCGCGGTCGAAGTACGCGAATTATTGCTTGTTTAGCAGTAAAACTGATAGTCGTATCCGACGACAGCAACAACTGTAGATACAGTTTAGCAGCTAGCGGGACATTCTTCTCTATGTCGCAAGTTGTAAACGCGTGAATTATTTCAACGATCGCGTGAATCGTTCCTTCGGTGTGAGTTAATCCTGGAACTACAACCGGTGCAAGCGCCATATTCTTTGGGTAAGTCATATGCAAAGACCACAGTATTTCCATAAGTTGTACCACTAGATGTTGTTGATTCCCATCCACACTTTTACAGGATTGATTAGCACTCTGACGATCCTTTTCGAAAATTGGTACTACATCGTAAATAATAGTAATAATAATAATAATAATAACAACAACAACAACAACAACAACAACGATGATGATTAATGAATAGACGCGAAAAGTGAAAGATAACAAATAGCCTGGTAATCGTACCGCTGGTTTCGTCCATTGGTTTGTTCGTGTACAGGTCGGTGAACTTGGCGAGGTTTTGCGGCCGAGATATGGATATACTTCGAACGATAAGCACCAGTCTGTAGAAATTTTCTGCATCTATATCTCGCGCGTCATTAAGTTCCCTCATCGACTTCAACGAATCCAATACATGCGACAAGAGCACATGATCCTAACGAAAACAACGGTTACTTTTTCAAATTCTACTCACTCTCGAGAAAGTATCGTATAGTTTACCTTGTGAAGGTGATACGCTTGTTTCGATGCATGCAAGGCAGCTAAAAGCGCAGTCGTATGCATCTGCACCAGTGGCGGGGTCGGCAATATAAGCAGCTGCGATGCCACATCGACCGCTGTTGCTTTTAACGACAGTCTGTTCTCGTCGTTCGAAGGTACATTGAACGACAATTCCAACACTTCTAGTACACCGGCGATCATTCTATGAAAATAGATGCACTTGAAATGTTATAATAATAATGTTGCTACATCAAGTTTTTCGTGCACGTATACATGTACTTCTGGTCTCGTCAATTTCGTATTTGACAAAAACATTTAACGATGACAAATATTTTGTGCCCAGGCGCAAAGCAAGAGTCGAAGCTTGAAGTGGTGCTAGTGTGCTCAGTGTGCGAGGGATAACATAATCGACGGGACAAGGTGACGCATACGTATTTCTCTCTCTCTCTCTCTCTCTCTCTCTCTCTCTCTCTCTCTCTCTCTCTCTCTCTCTCTCTCTCTCTCTCTCTCTCTCTCTCTCTCTCTCTCTCTCTCTCTCTCTCTCTCTCTCTCTCTCTCTCTATACACACATATATCCACCTCGAGCTCGTTTCTCTGTTGCTCAAGCTCAAAAAGTTCAATTAATTACATTTCTGTTTTCTTACCTTTCGATATCAAGAGAATTCTCCTTCGTTCTGCTAAAGCGTTATAAATGCAACGATAAAACATTTCGTTGTACACGATTAACGAATTTACTAGATAGCGAAACATTGTGTGCGAGTATGTGCGTATCTTTCGGTTGTTATTATTAAAGGCATACCTATCAACAGAGGACAGAGAAGCAGGCGCGGAAAGGGCACTATCCGTCTCGCTATTGATCGTGGTCACTGGCGCAGACGTTGATTGACCCGTTGGAACGTCTTCTATTTCTTCAGGCCAGCCGAAGGCATCCTTCGTTTTACCGTATCTGAAACGTTTAAATAAAAGTACCGACCACTTGAAAGAATGCAACAAGTTTTCACTTGGCTATGCCATTCAACTAGATATTACGATACGTACATCTTAATGCAATCGACCATAATAACACCTTCAGGATCCTGAGACGGTCCGAACGTGATGGTCAACTTTTTATCAGCCTGAAGACTTTCTTCTCGAGTTAGTGGCATGTCGAACCAACGACTTCTACTTAAGGTTGTACGAATGCTTCTACCAAATACCTGAGAAATACACATTTAATGAAATTGAATGAAAAATATTCGATAATTAACGTCACGAGGGGCTTACCTCGATATAAACTGGAGCCCTTTGAATATCCTGATTTCCGAGTAACACTCGGATTCCTGTCATAACCAGAACAGCGTCATTATTCGTTACTTCTACGTTGAATCCCATCGCTTTCGTGGAAACCACGTACATTCCGGTTGTGTTCAGTCTATGCTTAATCTGAGCCACATTGTAAATTTGTAACAAATCGTTACCGCCAAATTCCACATCGTTCATCACTTGACAATGTTCGAAAAAATCGATGGGAAAAGTGACAGACCCGGACGGTTTCCCAGTCTTAATAGTTTTCTTTTTCCGCGCCGGTTTCACCGTGGTCATCGTACCGACCGGTTGAACGGTCGGAGACATCCAATACCCTGTTTGCTCCATTCCTGCCATATAAATTCTCAGACTTCCATCCTCGCATAATAGAATCAACGTTGTGCGGTGTTCAGCGTTTGAACTCGGATGTCTTATCACCACCATATCCATTATTTTAGCCTTAGCCGGAATAGCTTTGATTTCTTGAATCATTATCGTGTCAGGTTTGATCATCAATATTACAGGGTTATTACTTGTCTGTAAAACCGAACAGATCAATCCCGGATGATTTGGTACTTCGCTCCATTGGCATAATGGTTGTGGCTGATTGTTATTCGATTTATTCCCGTTCGTACTCTTGTTACTCGATAAATTTATTTGAAACACTGTCGTTACGTCGGTATCCATATATTTAAGGGACGCGATGAAACTTTTACCACACGCGTAACTGAAGAAAAGTAATTGCAGAGCATGCGAATAATAAATCGACACGCCTCCACCTCCGACTTGACCATTATCCTTTATTTCCGGATGATACACGTCGAGAGTGTTCGTTACGTAAAAAGGCCCGTATTTCGCTGAGCTCACCTCGTCCATCGCTTGCCCGTAAATGTAACCGGCCGAAGACATTATCAACAGGTAAAACACACCATCTTCAGCGTACATAAACGTACAATCTCTTATCTTTCCAGTTGGTACCAAGAAGTAATATTGAGGGCAGAGAGCGTCTTTTCCAAGATCGTAGATCTTTACAAAGTCCGCGGTTACCAATGCCAGCTGAGTTTGAGATCCGGGCAGCCAGATCGCTTTTATGATAAAATTACCAGTTTCCAATTGAGGATGCAGAACCAAATGGTCGGACACTGTTCCAGACGTGTTAAAAGTTAACACGTGGCAATCCTTGAAACCGCAAACAGCCAAAAAATCTTCGTTCCATTGATTACCAGTCACCGATAACACGGTAAACGGTACCGGAGCGGAAGCGAGCCTCGTCAACGTCAATTTCCTTTTCGATGAATCAGACTGCTTCAACAATGCGCTTAGCTGCAACACCGTTATTTTTCCTTTCTCGTGTGACACCGCTACGCAAAGAAAAATCGTTGTCATAATCGTTTATATAATCGAAACCGAGCGAAATGAAATCGAACCAGCGGCCAACAGCCATCGTATCACTCACCCAAATGTTGTCTTTTACCATGCGGAGACGATAAGCAACACATCGCGACGCGACGTATCATATGCGCGGATAGCAATTGTCTAATAGTTTGTCCCTGATCTCCCGAGTAATTCATTCGAACATTTTCAAATGCTCCTTCTTGCGATCCCAACGTGGGCAGCTAAAATTACGTTTGCCAGCGGCGTTTAATAAAAATTCTCAGGTAGGAAAGGAGAGAACGTTGCTTTAATTCAATAAGAATAAATACCAACCATCAACTGATCGGTATATTCAAATTTTTTCTCCACTGTGTGTAGTTGTTTAAGCGCCGCTTGAGCACGCGCGTGACAACCAACTGCTGAACTCTTCTTACAGGATGCGTCTACAGCCGGCACCAACGCGCGTGTCAGGTCTACCAACGATGACACCAAACCACTTTTCCAAAGATGACCTTGTATCCAATCTTTCGATGTCTCTATTTAATATGTATAAAAAGGATGTATATAAAGGTATATAATATGTATATAAAGGATATAAGGTGTATGAAATATCAGGATTCAGCGAGCAAAAAGAGAAAAAACAAGAGATAACTATAGAGAACGATAAATTACCTAACTGTTTGGTCAAGTACGCGTGCCTTTGTTTGTCGCGTCCCTGCTTTTCCTGCTTGTCGGAGAAATACAAGGGACTGGAAGTTCTCCGGCGTAAACTGCTTGTGGGAAGAAGATCTCGATTTTCGATCGACGTTCCAAGCGTATTCCCAAAACTTGTACCAGTGACACCGGTCGAACCGCTGGTACCTCCACTGTTGATCGCTGCGTTCGCGCTACCGATCGCGCCTGTGTTACTCTGATGTTCTGACGACTGCGGGCTTCGTTTAGTTAAAGCTTGACAAAATCCATCGTTCTTCGCACCGCAGTCGCAAAAGAAATTTCCATACTTTGCGTAGGTAACGTCGTGTCCTCGGTGACATACACGAGCACATACCGTACAAACGCCAACTCCGTTTACCATGTTGCACGTGTGACAATGGTACCAATGTTGATTCATAAATTCCTTCAACGTAATGGTAAACGTGCATAATTTGTTACAAAGGCTATCGTCATCGGAATCCTCAGCTGCGCTGTCTTCGTCTTCGTGCGGTATTTCGTCTATCCAATCGCTATCGTTCACATCGTTAACTGGAGTAGCACCTTCCCATGGCGGGCTAGTCGCCCGATCTTGCGATTGCATCGACTGAGGGCAAACCGCGCTCGCTATATCCGCTATGTAGTTTAAAATACAGCAGCCAGCGTCAACGAACGCTGACGGTTTGTCCAAACCGGCAAGTTCTTTATTCATCAATTGTTCCTTGCTGTCCATTATTATTAATTATTATTAATTAAGGCTAATCGGTCGGATGTTTTATTATTATAGAGCGTGTATGTATACGACGACGTAAGGAGGAGTTGCCTATTTCAAACGCCGAAAACTTGTTTCGTGTCAGGAAGCAAGTTATCGGTGTACAACATAAATTTATACTACTTGAACTGATCGTGCCACGCTAACTGAATCTGTACGTTTCGTGGAAAATAGTAAAATATAAATACGGCAAAGCACCCATTATCAAGGTCTACCAGTCGTTACTTGTAAGAAAAAAAAATCAACCGATCGGTCTACCGAATGTTAAAATAGACACCCTCTTTACAGGTACACAAACAAACACACATTTTACTACCAACGCATAGACGTACCACAATTCGATCCACTCAATAGCAGCTTTAAAGAGCAAAGTATGTCCCTTCTCGGAACCAGCGTCGGCTAACGTGGACATAACGTTCATTAATTCCGAGAATCCGTTTCCCTCGATCGTCGGAGAGAGAATATGGTAAGCCAATGGTATGAGGGCTCGTAGAATAGTGACGGGTACACCTTCGTCGACGCTACTGGAACACGTTCGAGTAACGTGATAGAATCGATGCGAAGCGATAGGGAAAACATACGCGTTGTACCAAGAAAATTAGTTCACCTCTTCTCTTTAACGATATAATTTGTCAGTGCTCGTAAAAGTCGGCTATTCTCGTGCATCGAGTATTGCTGTTGCTGCTGCTGCTGTTGCTGCTGCTGCTGCTGTTGTTGTTGATCATCGGTGATACTCGTCGATTGATTATTGCTGGTTGAATCGTTGGGCAACAAAATTAACCATCGGTCTTGTTCGTTGTTCGGTGTATTATTGACTTCGTCCGATTTCTGCGCATCTTCGGTTGTATTAGCAACGGCAACCAATCTATCGTTTCAGTTTGGTTCGACGAATTAATCACTTTCTTTACAAGTGAGAACTTGTAGCTTTGGCAAGTTTACGCAACCGTTTACAAAAGTTGAGAAAACTCGTACTTACGCATTTGTAGTTACCACCGTGGGTGTTTGTACATTCGTCGAGGATGAACTTGGAGAAATGCTCGTCGCACCTAGAATAATTTGCTTCAACCATACTTGTAGTTTTTCTGTCTCTACGTGTGCCAAATTCGATACCGATCCGCAAAGACGTTCCAACGACGCATCGCTTCCTTTCTCAGCTAGGGATAGACGGGCGGGTAAATTGGTGATTTTTCATTTCGAACGTAAACTTATTACCTGTTTTGAATAGTACATTGAAAAATCTCAAAACGCGAGTGGCAAATTGCTGCGAGGCTTGCGGCGATGTGACGCACAGTAACACAGAAACGAGGGATCGATCGGTGTTTGGAGCAAAAAATAAATCCAACGCTTTACAGCCAATTGGTTTCTCCAACAGTAGTTCCCAATATTTGATGCACCGTTTTAAAATTTTTTCGTCAACAGTGATACTGAAATATATCGGTCCGTAGAATTGTCGCGTAATACCAAATAATACATAACAGATAATACATAATATCGCGTCTACGAATACCTACTTGACAGGATCCTGACTATCATTCGTATATTCAATGATCAAATTGTACGTGTGATGCAATACAAAAAGATGTTCTTTCAACTGTCTTGTTTCGCTGTCGTTGTCACCCAAAAGCTTTGTCAAAACCTTATTAGCCATATCCTGGAGGTAATCAGTACGAGCATCCATGGACAATGCGACAAGAATATCCAACGCTTGAGTACGCATCTCCGTGTTTTCCGGTGCTGTCGCAGGACTGTAGACGATTAAATGCCATTAAATTTTGTCTGTGATCAATGCTATCGTCGAGAATAAGAATGGAAGAATAATTGAATAACTCACGTGACATATTCCACCATAAAGGTAACTAAATTGTATAGTAATTTCTTCAACGATGGATCGACAGAAAACGTTGGATATTCAGAAAGTGAACTCACATGTTGACAAACAGTGGCTAAAATATAACTTTCCGCCGGTATAACATCGTTCGCGTAAGTATTCTGCAATCATTTGCGAAATCTCGTTTGGATGAGTTACCTTAATCGAATCGCATTAATTTCTCTAACTTACCCAAGGAATGTGAACGACATTGATAGATTTCCATTTATCGAGGACCGATTTTATAGAGTTCGATAGGAACGTGATCAAGGATGCTTCGGTTGCCCAATTCGCGCCCGCCAATGCAACGATATCATTCAATATAGCGTAATCTCGCGCATTATATTTGTTATCTTGCTCGAGGGATTCGAGCATCTCGTGCAGTACAGACGATCGACACGAGAACAGAATCGACTCGGTCAACGAAAGAACATGCGGTAGAATACTGACCAGCATTTTGTTCACGTTTGTACTATTGCCAGATTCCGAGGTTTGCGAGTTCCTATTGGCAAGGGCAACCACCGATGAGACACGGTACAAAAGCGGAAAAATTGAGTTGAAAATATGATTAAATTTCACTTACTTGGAACTCTCGGTACTATCGTTTCGATTCTTAGATGTACTTTCATAAAAAAGAATTTGTAATTTCCCGATAATCGCAGCTAAAATGCAAAGCGAACCAAGCTTCGGTAACGCGTTCTTCGGCATTATTTTATTATTAAAATTAGTATCCGGTTTTAAAGCTGTAATACAATTCTTCGCTACGGTAACGTCGTACTTGAGCGTGTTCACGGTAGACGACACTGTTTTCAAAAGGTTTTTCGCATACTGCGTATACATTCCTTGCCTGACCAAACAATCCTAGGGATAACGAGAATTTTTTAAACTCACGAATTACTTATAATGGATAAAGAAGCTTCTCTTCTTCTTCTTCTTCTCTTACCTTCATCCAACTGGTGAACGTTTTATACGCAGCTCTAGGTCCCCATATCAACGAATATAGCAACATTGGTCCGGCAGGAATTTCCTCGCCAAGAGCTAATTTGTCCATGTACGGCGTAGACGGTGGTAACATTAACAACAATCTGTCGGTAATTTAAGAAAGATAACTCCAACGCGAGTATCAAAGGTGAGACGGTCATTTCAGAGCTTGTACGTCGGCAAAGCGTCGTATTGCATCGAAACGATTAGAGTTGCAACAAAAATCGAGATCTGACATCGGTAAGGTCAGACGCGCGGTTACGTTCGTCAACGACCGACCACGACCATACAGCTCTGCACGGTTACGGGTGCGACACAATGGAAATATATATATGCGTATACCACTTACCGCCAACATATGGAGAAACAATAACGAATCGCGCACAGTCCTAAGAAAGTGGGTGATTTATCTTTCCCGTCCGTAGCACCAACTTTCTTTTGCATGTCCGCCTGGTTCAAAACGTTTAGTACATCTATCAAGGCGTCAACCAAAAGTGGATACTTCATTTTGTCCGGCGCACCCAAAATGAAATTACAGGCCTGCGCAAAGTGTGCGATTCGATTATCTCCGTCAAACTTTTAACGACCGGAAGAACAATCGGTTCTTCGTTCAATCGTCGCTCAAGCCATTCGCAACGGATTCGATCCCGCAACCAGTGGCCCAAATTCAAACGCAGACCATTTAGTTTAATGTATCGGCACGTCATCCGTTACGAATGGGCTTGGGGTTGACGATACCAACCAGTCCGTCCAATTTTGGAGTATCTTGATTATTGAAATCCGTAGTAGAAAGATTGTAGAATCGGGGCTTCATCGAAAATTCATCCTGGTTACCAATTTTACGGTAGTTCTCTTCGATTCCTGTCCACGGTGTAAAAATACGAGCCGTCTGTTTATTGCTGTCTTTCTTTTTCGTTTCGTCGGTTACCAAACTCGTGGCAGAGAATAAATTCCATTGAACCTACGTATGATAATACATGTTAAAAAATTTGTGCACGTGGGAGGTTCTATAACTTACTTATTGATAATTAAACGCGCACGCACACAAAGGTGTTTCAAGACTTTAAGGCAACCAACAAAGAGAAATGTACGAGATTCTTACTACCACTCAAACGTATCTTTCGATTTGGTGGCCCTGGTATCTTGTCACATCTTGTTCGAATTAGACGAACATGACGTTACTTTCGCATTTTTCACACGCCGACGTTATTTCATGCATTATCAATAACGCCTACATTTTTATACCCCGTTGAACGCTAAAAAGAACCGGTTGAAACGAATAAACGTATACATTGAGAAAATAAAGACGAGATAAAAGACGACGGCGGAAAAGAAAAAGTTAACGAACGGGGAATAATTTCAAATGCTTGTCCGCAACAAGTACCCATATAACTGATCATCATCCGACTGATCTTCAGATTATTCGCTACTCGTGGTTTAGCACTTACTTGTTCGAGCAACGCGGGAGGTGCGTCATAAAGATGCTTCATCATGTATTCAAGGAGCAATAACAATCGTGACAAATGCAGCAATTGGGAATCTTTCATCGGAGCTTTGACCGCCTCGCTGCAACGTACAGCACCGCTACCAGTTACGAGTAGTACCGACTTCTTTTGCATCAAATTAAGAGAATGGAATAGAATCAAAACCAGCTGGGCGTGTTCCACGTTCAAATCTGGAAATGTTCGTGTGATAAATGACATTGCATATTTTCAAGAAATCCGCGAGAAACGGATTGGAAAAACAGGGGAACGGTAGAGGCGCATAACTTTCGTACAGATAGTTTTACACCATTCGCACGCTTACCTTCGTTTTCTGCTTCAAACGTAGCAGGCGGATTGCACACGTTTTCTACCATAGTTGTAATTAAACGGTGCCATATACTTATGCAGGCCGCTTCTTTCTCCGATTGAGGTTTCAGCAGGAGGACCTGTGCAATGACAGTTTTAGCAATCATAGTTGTAGCATTTGATCGTGTATGCTCGAATATGCACACATGTTCAAATAGAATAACTACGTATTAAGTACCTGTGCCAAGACGCTCAACGTTCTCGGGTATACTTGAAGGGGCCAAGTACAAGAGGTTGTACTGTCCGTACCGGACCAAGGATTCACGCCCAAGTGCTGAAGAAGGGTGTTTTGCAAACTTTCGCTCAATGTATTTCGAGCGAGTAAATTGTGAGTGTAACGACTCAAAGCTTGAGAAAATTCAGAATACATGGCGCCCAACGTGGCACCATAGAATACCGATATAGTACCTGAAATAGAATACGTACGCTTAAAAGCGGTCCCACGGAATCATGCAATCGCACACCCGCCAATTATATGCTTACCGGTTTCCGTCCTAGCTGTCTCGTGATCTAAATCTCTGATTATCGCCGCTAGTATCACCATCTGTTGCTCAACTAAACCATTTACAACATATTCACGGACGTACGAACTTCTGCTGCCAATTAAATGTTGATACATAAATTGAAAAATTTTCGTCGCCAATGATATGTACTATAACGGGAAATGAAAATAATTATATTAATATCCTTCGTTCGAGTTGCACGCGAGCGATTCGCGAAACGAAAGCGATTCGCTTACTCCGTGAGGTTCGCGATTATCTGGGACAATGGTGGTCACGGTTCGTTCGGCGCTTGTTTCGTTGTTTGATTCTTTTGTACCATTTGCTGGTGAACCATCGGACGGTGCAATCGTCTCCTCGAACCATAAACCCAAAATAGGTTCGCTGTCCTCCTCTATCGACATAACAGTTTTTTCTGTATAGCGAGAAGAGACGCGTTCACTTCATTAATAATCGACTCCTCGTTTCAACGTGAAAATTATTAAAACGATCACTCGGAAGTTCGAATTTTCCAAGACGTACAATCGTACGGTCAGGCACGAATGCACATTTACGGAACGTATAGGAAAGTTCATTAACTATATAAACTTTATCGAGTCTACATTCTCCATTCTTTATCGATTGGTTCCGACCTAATAGACGTAAGAATTCTTTACCTTCGTCCGTGGAATTATCCGAACAACTTAGCAGATCCTCGTAGTAAGTCGTTGAATCGGATTGACTCAAGGCATCGCCTTCGAACGGATGCTTTTGTATTCTTTTCAAGGTGCAAGCCTACGAATAGCGTATAAAAATTAATAAAAGCGTCGACTACGCGTACACGTATCGATAACAGCAGATACAACTGACCCTTCTGTAGCTAATGGTGGCCAAATAAAATAACAGGTGATTAAGCGGTACGGCTTGCAGAAAAGTAGCCGCCCTCTGAAGCGCGGTGGCTGTAGATAATATATGCAACGGAGCCGGTTCGGGTGGAGACGAACAATCAGGTACCGCTTCGATCGATACGTCCTCCAATAAAGCGCTCATTAATGTGAGCGCGTGAGAGGCCAAAGCGACCGAAAGTACACCAAAGCCTTGTTGACTGAAAATTTTACATTCGTCGATCACAGTTTATACACTCTTTTATCTCGAACCAATGGAAAAGCGCATTTCATTAAATCTAACACCTTACATTTTCATAAGATTTACGCGAATCGTTCCATCGCGTGCTTTACTGGGTGATTTTCCTTTCTCTTCTTTCCCCTTGTCCGCTGCGCTTAAACCGCTCACCGTAAGCTGAGCTTGTAAACCAGCTACCAACAACCACACTCCGATCAACAAATGATTTTGTAGAATCTGCCAGAAACGATCGAAACGAATAATTACTCTTTAACACCATTGATTTCTACGAAGTCAATCTATTGCACTAAATTAATACAATTCCTTACATGACCCCCTGCTCGCGTACTGTTTTTTATCACATTCGAGACCAGTCCGAATATTTCCAGACTCTTCTCGACGACCGTAATCGCTAAAGCGTCGTACTCTTCTTCGGTAGATTTGGCACCTTGCGCAGCTTGCGCACCGGCAGATGTATTCGTACTACATTTCGGCGACACGGCATTGGTTATACCAACGATACTGGATGCGATTGCATACACGATCGAGCAGTATAGACAAGACATGGTCAATAACGACAACTTTTCTAATTTCGTCGGAGTCAGAGGCTCCAATAACGGTAAAGACAGTACATTGTGAACGATATTGATGTCGCTCGATACAGAATGCAAACTATGACGTATAGCATGTGCATCGGACGCGTTAACCGGTAAAGTGAAACTTTTCTTGTGCAAGTACGCTTGATACTTTCGAGTGTAACACGATAAATGTGGTAGATTCAAACACACATCCAGTAAAATATCTCCAGCGCCCATATTTCGAAGAACATTTAAATTACTCGTAACGAACGTTGTCTGCGAAAAGGTCAGAACTTGGTCAAAATTGAAAATATTTACATACCCTCGCGTGTACCGTTGAAATAGTTAATTCAAGACATACCTTTGCATCCGAATGAGTTTCGTTAGAGATGCCGTCATTGGTCGTTTTAACCATGCTCTCATTGGAATTTTCTATAATGACAAGAGGCATCGACATAGCAAAGTCTTGCAAAGGCAGAGTCAACTGCTCTAGAATACTGCTGGACAAGTCGCCTCTAATTCGCGCAGAATCTTTGGACATCTGAGAGCAATCCGCTTCAATTCCAGAGGGCGACTGCGATTTAACGCACGACGGCATCTTGGAATTTTTTATTACAGCAATCAAGGCCATCTCTTCGGTGGAGGAAAGTAAAGACTGTCCGATGCAAAGGGCACGGATCGGAAGTAACAACTGTTTCGTACTCAAAACGGTAGGAGTTCCATTTCCCAGATGAACTTGATGCTGGGACAATTTGTCCACGAGACGAACTAGTAAAACTCTACACGCTTGGCACACGATAGATATCTGACTTTTGGGAACTGGAAAAGCACGAGATATTACGCGAAGGGATCTCAGCGAGCGACCGCTCTTTCGTTTTCTATCGTAAAAACGAGTACGTAATACTTACACGTATTGGCGCAACCGCTCAGATAATCCGCCGCAAGAGCTGCCACAGACGTGTAAAAGATCTCATGTTGCTCTTCGTCGGAAGTGAATTTACTTTCACTAAAAATTAAAGAAAAATTAATCGAAACAGCTCAACGTCTATCGCTCGAATTGGAAACGATAATCGTTATTTTCAGGATTGTCACTACGAACGTAAGCCCCTCTCTTTCTCTCACACGCTCTTGGTCACTCTCACTCTTTCCTTCTCTGTTCATAGCATCGATCTCGCTTTCGTCGACATTACAATTCTCACCTTTTGACAATACTTTTCGCCAATGCAAAGATTTCAATTTTGTCGAACGTTCCGTGCGACAACGCTAATATTGGTTTCATTATCGAAGACCACTCGTCAGCAGAAGCAGCAGCACCACCACCACCACCACTTTTGGCCGCCATTTTCGCAACTGTTCGACTTTGTTCGAACCTTACTTCCTCGCCCTCGTCGACAATTTAACACGCGCACGCACGCACATACACACACGCTCGCACGTGCTGCGCGAAAAGGTACGCAAGAAGCGTATCACGCGTCACATATTTCGAGACACATTACAATCATTACAAGTACCATGTACAATTACGTTGCGCTCTATACAGGAGTGCGTTTACGCGTACGTAAAGATTAAGATGCACGTATGTCCGTATGTACAAGTGAAAATTTCGATTCCGCTTTAATAACCAACAACGATCACCGAATGAGAAATCGCCTCGTTCATTTCCATCGTTTCTCATTGGACGTAGGTAGCAACCAACCGTTGCTTTCGTAAAACAGAGTCAGCGAGTAATCTCGTTGCGTATTCGCCTGTTACTTTTCGATTAAGAATCTTCTCTGTGCAAGCTCGTTCATCTCTGTGCATGAAATGCGTTGAATTGAAAATGTTTATAACATTTATCAATACATAGATACTTAGATACCACGAAATGATACTACTACGGAAATGAAATTGTAATTGCAAATCGTTCGAGTCGTCGAAAAATGTTATACATAAAAACTATACAGATTTTTACGTCCCGTAAGAGTAGTGTGCAATTCATTATTATGAATTTGATTTTTCCTTTTTTTTTTTTGCTTTAGAAGACCAAAGTTACACGCTTGCAAAACCGAGCATTTTTAAGGAATTTTGTTTTGTTACGAAACTGAGCGTTCATCATGCATTTTATAAGCTACAATGGCAGAGCACAGGAATTGCATTTCAGGACTCAACGTACGATGGAAGGCCCTCTCACATCATGAATAAAAGCCTTACGTTTACACGGACAGAACTCTCAAATCAATGGAACCGTTAAATTAAAATTTGCATTGTTTTCAGTCTCCCCGTATAGATATAATAATAATTAATTTATAACCGATCAAATAATAAAATAAAGACAGCACTGTCATCGTTACGAGTAGAAATCTGCCCAGGATGTTTGAAAATGCTGTTATTGGAATAGAAATTCGTTGCTCAACATTTATCATTTGTCAATTTACTTTATTATTAAAAAGCTGAACAATTCGAATCTACACGCGTATCCTGTTAACTTTATTATAATATGTAGGCTTTCATGGTTCGAATCTGTTTCACTTTCGCATACGTACACGTAACGCTGAACCTAAATAACACTGAATTTTGTATCGTAGATAGACATATTTACACCGCTTAACGGTCAAATGGAAAAAATCGCATTATTTTTACTGTTACACAGCCGATGGTACGTTACAAAAGTCTCAACAAAGTCACAAACTAATCGCTTCCTGAAATCTTTGATGAATAGTCGGACATTGATGATTGGTTACCAAGATCTGATTATTGGCAGTATTATTGGAAGTATATCATTGGAAAGAAGATAGGTCCAACTTAACGGCGCTTCGTATTATTTCCCGTTAAAGGCTACGTAGCCGTTGTATACCCGTTGAGATTTTAAAAGCTACCTAACGTTGATGTCTTAACTCTTAATTTTCGTTCAATCATCGTCGCACAGGTTCAATCTTAAACGAAACGAGCGAGATATCGGTCTTGATATCGGAAGACGAACAGCCGTTCCACATTCTTCAACGTAGCGTTCGACGAGTCAATCAACTTTATCGCCAATTTTCATTCCGTCCGTTTAGAGAAAAACAAACGCAAACACTGGCTAGCCACTAGTCAATAGAAAACGATTTCGTCCAGTGATACTCTGTTTCACAGCTCGGCCGTGTTTGCCAAACCGTGTGAAGCCATAATCCAAGAGACACGGTATTCCACGAGAGAAGTGGTTTTAGGCGCAAAAAGTCATAGGCTCACTCGGAACAGACACTAAACAACTCGCTCCTTCCACGCGCGTGTCTTCGATACGAGGGTCGAAGAGGAACGGGTCGTATCGTCTTCCGTTTTAAAATATCGAATCAAGCGATCAGGCGCTATTTCTTGTCACTGTGTCTACTCGATTACGAATTTCATAAATACTTCCTAACTTTATAACGAAAAGTGGTATACGACGTTTACAAGAGAGGAAGCGATATCGTACATGTCCAGCGTGCATTCACGACAAATATAATATCTATTTCGAACGCAAGCGATTTTCGAGAAAAAAAAAAGATACTTCGTTAGCCACGATAGTTCGTATACAGTAGGACCGTTCATTATCGATTTAATCGTACGTTCAGATTACCGATATTTCTAGATCGTCAACACCGTCGTACCTAAAGACGATCGACATATGTATTATATGTATATATAATATCGTTAATATTAACGACAGATCAGAACAACGTATCATATACGTACTACGTCTTTACTGTTTCCTAGATCTGTATTCTTTTCCTCTTTCACTTTTCTATTAATACTGATAAAGTAATGGCTGCGTAAGCTGACATCGATTATCTTTACGTACGAGAACCTCGAAGCACTGACAACAAATATCGATTGTCCGAACGCATCGCCACAGAGAAAATTTATGAAATATAACTAGCAGGGGCAACAAACGCGTAGGCCGTAATACAATACCCTGAAACACTTTCGCTTGATTCGTATCGCAGTTCAACGCGCTATTTATCATCTTTAACAGCTTCTCTGTTTAGGTTTAGACGACGCGAGCTAGCTTTCTTCGACGTGGTTCCTCGAATAAGGTTACGCTTGTACGCGATGCATACGTATCCGTGGCAAACAATATTTGCTACGAATAAGGCAATCGTGTCCGCATACGAATATTGTACCTACGTAAAATGTACAATATTGCAAATGTAAAATTTGAAAAATGCAAATTGTAATGGAAGCAATCATTTATACACACCTGCTCCACGAGATTCGTATGCTACTCTGAAAGCGAATATTTCGAGGCTTTCTTTCCTCCTCTCCTCACGGTACTTTGTCCCTTCTTCGTTCGTGTGCGAATCGAACAAAGGAAGGTGTAAATACACGCATTTCGTTTTGTCTATTTCTTTGCCCGCGCAAGCGTGTACTTTCTTTCATCTTCGTTATCAGGAGCTGATACTTTAGCATCGGAGAAAAGGAGAGAGAGACGAAGAGAGAGAGAGAGACGAAGAGAGAGAGAGAGAGAGAGAGAGAGAGAGAGAGAGAGAGAGAGAGAGAGAGAGAGTCGAATTAAATTTCACGAACGCCCATCCCAACCACGTGCACAAACGCAGAAGAGGCAATTGGATCGTCTGTATTATTGCGTGGAACTGGCGGAAGAACAATCGCTCTCCATCGATGCCGTATCCGAAAGTGGTGCGGAGGACGACGCTAGAGGTGGCGAATCAGACGCAATGTAATGTTCGCGGAAAACTTTTCCAGATGGTTGCCGCGGAGATGATAGGGCGATATTAACATTTTCCGGTAAAGGAGGTAAAACGTTATTTTGAAATTGTCCGGATATATTACCAACAGGTTGATAATTAGCTACCACGATGATTTTGCCGCTTCTACTGCGAGCTTTTCCAACTCCGAAGTAACGGCTGTTCGCCCAAATTAGTTGCGTAAAATGACCTGTTTCGAAGAGAAAGGATTAACGTGCCGTCTACACAGCTGCAATTAGCCCGCCAACGACGAGTTTCGTATGTCGCAGAAATTAATGGGTTCCTTCGGCATGCCGCCGACCGTCGGATATCGTAGCGACGAGAGGTTGCTCTACACGTGTACACCGTGCCTCATCGATTTCGGTATGGCTACACGGGTTGGTAAACACGACACTAACCCATCGATGTTCTCCACGATACGAGGTCACGAGTGAAACATACCATTGCGAAAGATCAATCGAAACGTATTCATGTTGCCTTCGGAAAATTCTTAATTCTCTAGAATAGTTATTTTAATTTTACGACACAGGTTTTGGGTAAATTACTCTTTTCTTGTTTTTTTTCCTGTACTCTTCGACCACAAGCCTTCCACGATACGTTCGAACGTACGGTAGGATCACACATCGCGTCAGAATCGATAAGACTAGCGATGTACACTTGCTTTGATTTTTTGCTAGCTGACCGTCGTTGACGGGTCTAATAGATCGAAATGTCGCAAGGAAATACCTGCGTTCACATTGGCGTGAAGAACATCCGGTTCCTTCAAGAAATCGTATTGTTTAACCGCGGAATACCAATAGGACGCAACGTCCTGTCCAGTTACGTCGGTAGGAACGGCACCACCAGGTCGACAGTAAAGATTTTGTCCGACTTCTCGATCGTTTCTATAGTAAAAAGTATTGGTGTGCGCTAAGTGATTGGCCCAGGTTTGCGCGTATTCGCACAACTGTAAAGAAACACAAAGAAGAAAGGGGATAGACGTCGAGTTTAAAAAGCGAGAAACCGTTACATCCGCAAGGTAGACTTGCATCGAGAGCTAGAAAGATCAGTGAGAGAACGGCACCTTATCTCCGAGCACAGAACCGTCTCGCCTACCGTCTCGCGCGCATCGTAGCAGGTGCAATCGCATGGCATTCCTTTTCCTCGTCTTTCTAGCTTCGCACAGTATACGTATCCTTCCGTATCTTTTCGTTCGTAGGCTGTCAATCGTACAAAGGAAACTTTGGTATCATTACCTGTGGCGACATCGTTAGGGGCGGTGCATCGTGCCTTTGTCGATAAACATTGTGCCAGCACAAACATTCGGTAATAAATTCGCTATCCCGCCAGTCGGTCTCCAAATCGTTGTCATCGTGTGCGATGCTCATCGGCCTGTTACTCAGGATCTAGATTTCAAGTTGGGAAAAAAAAAGGAAAAAAGAAGGAGTAGTAAAAACAATTCGGATCTAGAACACTGGCCACTGTCGACTCTTACCTTCTTCAACAGCTTCGGTCGATTGTCAAGCTGACGAATTCGATCGTTATCGAAAAGCAAAGACGATGATGCAGAGCCGCAAGTATCAGAAATTCTATTGGCTTTGTACAGTTTGGATTGTTCGACTCTTTTTCGAAGATTCTCCAGCGCTCTAGCTTCTTCTCTCTTTCTAGAGGGAGGCCAATTAGCGTTGGAAGTGTGAATCATGCTGATTCCGAGAGGGGAGGCGTCCTGGAACAAGAACAAAGTTAGCGGAGGGTGCACGCGACGTTCGGAGTGCGGACGGACACGGCACCTTTTGATGATTACCGTTGGCGAGATTGAAATCCGGGAAACGAGCGTTTTGTGCCAGGAGGCGACGACTGGCTGGACATCGATTGCGATTAATCATCTGCTTTTGAATGGCGTATTCGATGAAATAGGTTTCGAGTCGCGGGTCGTCGGGACGAGAGGACGGCAAGAGTCGTGTGGTTTCTTCCGCGTTGATTTCGGTCAACTCCATGACGAGGGTAGATCCGCAGTGTCCGACGGGGTAGATTCGACTGGTGAGACCGGATGCTGCGAATACAGTTGCGCATGCGCATTAATTGGATCGATGCGGACGACCAGCGGCTGCGTCCTTCTCTTTCCTCCTCTATTTTACTTCGAACGAAATTTCCGAACGTTGCCTTTGTCCTCGTTCCCTTGGTTTCATCTGCACGTTGACTTCAATGTGACAAACACATATATTCGATTTTAATTTCTACCGAACCGAACCTGCACTTCCCGTAAACAGATGTTCGCGATGATCGAGTGTACCAATTTTACGTTTCCGTTTGATATTCGTCCATTGCTAACAATTACGCAAACTCGTATCTCATTCCACTGTTCCTTTCCCCGATGACCGCGTCTCGTTGTTTCTTTAATGCCAAACACAGCTTACGGCGCGGAACACCTTTCAATATTAACATTTTAAACTCACTGTTCTTCAGTTTCGATACAACCGTTCCCTTCCTGTAGGTTATTATCTGCAAAAAAAAAAACGCAAAAATTGCACGCAACATACGTAAAGATGTCGCGTAATGACATTACTCACCTGTAGCAATAAAGTAATGGGAGGATACAAAAGTTCCTACCTTTCTTTCTAAGTCGATGCATCACATTTTAACTTGTCGGTTGTATTATCGTTATTATTATTTATACAAATACAGGTTAAACCCGACAACAGTCTATACGTAGCATTCGTAAGACCGAAGAAAACACCATCCTATCATTGGTACGCGGTCGGAACCGCCGTGCAACGGGCGAATAGTATTCATGGAGAATTGGTTACGAAATCTGAAGTCGGTGCTCCTCTCTTCTTAACTACGCGATAAATGAAACTGCGTGTTAATTAATTAATAGTCACAACAAGAAATGATTAACGTTTATATACATTTTTCGAAACTTACGTCAGAAAACTGGTGGCGCCATCCCTGTGGAAAGTGCTGAAACTGTTCGTCCTTCAGGGTTCAGCCGTTCGTAAAGAGATATACGCCACTACGACGTAAATTATGGCGTTATCGACTTCCACATCTCAGCAGACTCGTTCACTGTCATCTACTTCCGAGGGACGTTATCGACTGCCACATATCAGCAGACTCGTTCACTGCCATCTACTTCCAAGGGACGTTAGCGACTTCCACATCTCAGCAAACTCGTTCACTGCCATCTATCTCCGAGGGACGTTATCGACTTCCACATCTCAGCAGATTCGTTCACTGCCATCTACTTCCGAGGGACGTTATCGACTGCCACATCTCAGCAGACTCGTTCACTGCCATCTATTTTCGAGGGACGTTATCGACTGTCACACTTCAGCAGACTCGTTCACTGCCATCTACTTCCGAGGGACGTTATCGACTGCCACACCTCAGCAGGCTCGTTCACTGCCATCTACTTCCGAGGGACGTTATCGACTGCCACACCTCAGCAGACTCGTTCACTGCCATCTACTTCCGAGGGATGTTATCGACTGCCACACCTCAGCAAACTCGTTCACTGCCATCTACTTCCGAGGGACGTTATCGACTGCCACACCTCAGCAGACTCGTTCACTGCCATCTACTTCCGCCCCTCGGAAGGTACATTTTCGTTAGGAAATTGTTTCAAAATTAATTCGTGCCATCTATAAAGAAGAGACTCTCGTTTGCTACGTCTTTCAAATTTACACGTTTTTAAAATATATTATGCATTTATTTCTGCGCCATCAAAGACATCACATCATAATTATCCTTTACAAAATCTAGATTTATATTTCGCTTATATTTCTACGCTTTCTATAAGAAACATAAAAATATAAGAAGTTACTTTTAACGCGACATTTAATCCTGTATCACGATTATCAACGGAGAACCAGCACCATGTTCCAGGAACGTTCTCTCGAGTCCACGTTCAAACAATGCAAATATCTCTGTCAATAAAGTCGAAACAAAATTAATTACGTACACGGCGACAGGCAGTGATTGTACGGTTCGCGGATAAGTTTTTTGTTACCGCAGCTAATAACCGAAGCCAGTAGCGAAGACTGCAAAGCCCCTGGACATGCAATTGACATAACGGACTCGTGCGGCTACGTTAGTTGTGTTGAACCCTTAGAGCTCTATGGACGCATATATGCGATTTTTCTAAACTTTTACTTCAGTTTACCTTATTTGTTAAGGACTTATTGTTTGTAGGAAATTGTACCTTCCGAGGGGCGGAAGTAGGTGGCAGTGAACGAGTCTGCTAAGATGTGGAAGTCGATAACGCCACAAAATAAATTTATATTAATTAATTAATTAATTAATCAAAGATGTTGGGTATTATAATGAAAATTGTAGGCGTATAACCATCTAAGTTCTAGTAATATATTATGCGTATGTGCAATTATAAAGGTAATTTATAATCAAAGACTTAATCAGCAATGTTAGAACTATAACGATCGTAGAATGCGTATAATGATTAAAAATGTTCCAAGTGATTAATGCGTGTAAACAATTGAAAGGATTTCTTCGATTAAATGATCAAAATTAATAATGTACTGACATTTGTAATAATCCCTTTTTCTGACCTTTCTCTTGTTTAGTACGCTACATCAAACAATTGCTTACATGTGTATACTTCTAATTTTGTGGACAGACGTCTGACAATGCATTCCAAAGGACTTTATTATTCAAGCAACTATACATGTTTACATCAAATAAGAATAACAGAGATAAAATTATAATATCCATGCAATGAAGACTAATGTCTGGCCTATTATTACTATTCAGACAAGAATCGCAAACTCCTGAAGCAGTTATAATGGACTATTTAATCAACGACAAAGAAGAAGCTGCATAAATGGCTAATCTATATTATCTCCTTACAAATTGATAGCAGTGCTAGTCATACAAGATGTGTCGTACACTGGCTTCTTAAGATCCTTCATAAAATGCACTTACTAAGCCTTACCGCCCTAAATGTTAGTAATATACTATGTGTAGTATTTTAGTAATATACCAATTGTGTGCGTATTTATTAAGGTAATTTACAAGTTAAGACTTTTGTATTCTGTGAATTGTCAAAAAGTTGCAATAAACATTTTATTATCTTTAATGATCGGTTTAATTATTCAATCACCTCCACAACGATCCTGGAATGATCTATTTTAATGTCTGAGGTGAAAAAATAGTATAATGCACTACCAAACACAAATAAATGAATTGCTTGCGACCACGTGTGTAGAAATTAGTTGGGACTGCGTTCAATTGTATGGACAGATCGTTTGTACTTTCTATTAATGCGTATATTCAGAGAAAGAAGCACAGAACAGGGAAACTAATAAAAGTAGATATACGAGAATGGGTATAAATCTATACAAATATTACACAGATACGTTGCAATCACTGCAAGCACGAGAGTAATGACTGGAAGGGAATAAAGCAACGAATCATTTTTCAATAACATTTTATTTACACGAACTATGAAGCTACTGCTCTTTCCTCGTTAATTACGTGATGAAAGACACTGAGTGTTAAATAATTAGTAGCCACAACAAGGAATGTTCTATGTCTGTTCACATTTTTCGACACTACGTCAGAAAACATGGCGGGAAGACTGGTGGCGCCATCTCTGTGAAAAATGATGAAACTGTTCGCCGTTCACGGTTCAGCCGTTCCACGAGAGATGGCGCCACTGTATCGTAAAAAATTAATGGTGATATTAATTAATAAATTGATCAGCAATATTAAAACTATAATGGTAATAGAATACATATAATCATTAAAAACGCGTTTTTATTACGAGAATATGTTCCAAGTGGTAGATGCATCAAAATAATTAAAAGGATTTCTTCGATTAAATGATCAAAGTTAATAATGTACTGACATTTGTAATAATTCCTTTTTCTGACCTTTCCTTTATTTAGCATGCTACATCAAACGATTGCTTACATGTGTATGCTTCTAATTTTATGCACAGATGTCTGACGATTCATCTCAAAGGACTTTATTATTCAAGGAATTACATGTCTACATTGGATAAGAATCACAGAAATGAAATTATAATATCCATGCAACAAAGACTAATAGCTGGCCTGTTATTACTATTCAGACAAGAATCGCAGAGTCCTGAAGCAGTTATAATGGATTATTTAATCAACGACAAAGAAGAAGCTGCATAAATGGCTAATCTATGTTATCTCCTTACAAATTGACATCTGTGTTGGTCTTAGATGTGTCTTACACTGGTTTCCTAAGATCCTTTATAAAATGCACCTACTAAGTCTTACCACGTAAATTTTAGTAACATACTATGCGTATGAGAATTTGTAAAGGTAATTTATAAGATAAAACTTTTGTATTCTGTGAATTGATAAGAAGTTGCAATAAACGTTTTGCTACCTTTAATGATCTGTTTAATTACTCAACCACCTTCGCAACGATCCTGGAATAACCTATTTCAATGTCTGATGCGAAATAATAGTACAATATTGTACCAAACACAAACAAATGAATTGCATGCGACCACGTGTCTAGAAATTAGTAGGGAATGCGTTCAATTGCATGGACAGATTGCTTATACTTTCTGTTAATGCGTATAATCAGAGAAGTAACCACAGAAACGGAGAAACTAATAAAAATAGTTATAAGAGAATGGGCATAAATATACAAATATTACACAGATACGTTGCAATCACTGCAAGCACGAGAGTAATGACTGGAAAGGGAATAAAGCAACGAATCATTTTTCAATAACATTTTATTTACATGAAGTATGAAGCTACTACACTTTCCTCGTTAATTACGTGGCGAAAGACACTGAGTGTTAATTAATTAGTAGCCGCAACAAGGAATGTTTTATGTTTGTTCACATTTTTCGATACTACGTCAGGAAACATGGCGGGAAGACTGGTAGCGTCATCTCTGTAAAAAGTGCTGAAACTGTTCGCCGTTCAGGATTCAGCCGTTCTATGAGAGATGGCGCCACCATGCCGTAAATAAATTAATGACTGTACTAATTAATAAATTAATCAGCAATGTTAGAACTATAACGATAGTAGAATGCGTATAATGATTAAAAATGTTCCAAGTGGTGAAGGCGTCAAAACAATTGAATAGATGTCTTTGATTAAACGATCAAAATTAATAATGTTCTGACACTTGCAATAATCCTTTTTTCTGACTTTTCTCTTGTTTAGTATGCTACATCAATCAATTGCTTACATGTGTATGTTTTTAATTTTATCCACAGATATCTGATGATGCACCCCAAAGGACTTTATTATTCAAGCAACTATAGGTCTACGTCGGATAAGAATGACACAGAAGAAACTGTAATATCCATGCACCAAAGGCTGGCAGACCGCCCGTTATTACTATTCAAACAAGAGTTACAAAATCCTGAAGCACTTATAATGGATTCTTTAATCAACGACAAAGAAGAAGTTGCAGAAACGGCTGACCTACGTTATCTCCTTACAAATTGACATGAGTGTTAGCCGTAGATGTGTCGTACACTGGCTTCCTGAGATCCTTTATAAAATGCATCTACTAATTCTTACCATTTAGATTTTAGTAATATACTATGCGTATACGTATTTATTAAGGTAACTTATAAGCTAACACTTTTGTATTCCGTAAATTGACAAGAAGTTGCAATAAACGTTCTGTTATCTTTAATGATCGGTTTAATTATTCAATCACCTCCACAACGATCCTGGAATGATCTATTTTAATGTCCGAGGCGAAAAGAGAGTAGTATGCTGTACTAAAAACAAATAAATGAATTGCTGCGACCACGTGTGTAGGAATTAATTGGGAATGCGTCCAATTGTATGGACAGACCGCTTGTATTTTCTGCTAAAGCGTATATTCAGAGAAACAAGCACAGAACAGTGAAACTAATAGAAATAGATATAAGAGAATGGATATTAATCTATACAATTATTATAGAGATGTGTTGTAATCACTGTAAGCACGAAAGTAGTGACTGGAAGGGAATAAAACAACGAACCATTCTTGTATAACATCTTACGTACATTAACTGTAAAGTTACTGCTCCTTCGTCGTTAATTACGTGACGAAAGGAACTGCGTGTTAATTAATTAATAGCCACAATGAGGAATGTTTTACGTTTATCCACATCTTTCGAAACATACGTCGAAAAATATGGCGGGAAGACTGGTGGCGCCATCTCTGTAAGAAGTGTTGAAACTGTTCGCCGTTCAGGGTTCAGCTGTTTCACGAAAGATGGCGCCACCATGCCATACATAAATTAATTAATTAATCAGCAATATTAGAACTATAACGACAGTAGAATGCTTATAATAATTAAAAATGTTCCAAGTGGTGAAGGCTTCAAAACAATTGAATGGATTTCTTTGATTAAACGATCAAAATTAATTAATAATGTTCTGACACTTGCAATAATCCTTTTTTCTGACTTTTCTCTTGTTTAGTATGCTACATCAATCAATTGCTTACATGTGTATGTTTTTAATTTTATGCACAGATATCTGATGATGCACCCCAAAGGACTTTATTATTCAAGCAACTACACGTCTACATCGGATAAGAATGTCAGAGAAGAAACTATAATATCCATGCAACGAAGACTAGCGTTTGGCCTATTATTACTATTCGGACAAGAGTCACAAAGTCCTGAAGTAGTAGCAATGGACTGTTTAATGAACGACAAAGAAGAAGCTGCAGAAATGGCTGATCTACGTTACCTCCTTACAAATTGACATCAGTGTTAACCGTGGATGTGACGTACACTGGCTTCATAAAAACCTTTATAAAATGCATCTACTCTAGCTTATCATTTAAATTTTAGTAATATACTATGCGTATGTGGATTTGCAAAGGTAATTTATAAGATAAAGTTTTTGTATTCTGTGAATCGATAAGAAGTTGCAATAAACGTTTTGTTACCTCTAATGATCTGTTTAATTACTCAACCACCCCCGCAACGATCCTGGAATAACCTATTTCAATGTCTGAGGCGACATAATAGTACAATATTGTACCAAACACAAATAAATGGATTGCATGCGACCACGTGTCCAGAAGTTAGAAGGGAATGCGTTCAATTGTATGGACAGATTGCTTGTAGTTTCTACTAATGCGTATATAAGAGGAACAAGCACAGAAGCAGGGAAACTAATGAAAGTAGATGTAAGAGAATGGGCATAAATCTATACAAAAATTACACAGAAACGTTGGAATCACTGCAAGCACAAGAGTAATGACTGGAAGGGAATAAAACAACGAATCATTTTTCAATAACATTTTATTTACATGAACTATGAAGCTACAGCTCCTTCCTCGTTAATTACGTGACGATAGAAACTGAATATTAATTAATTAATAGCCACAGCAAGGAACGTTTTATGTTCGTTCACATTTTTCGACACTACGTCAGAAAACATGGCGGGACGACTGGTAGCGCCATCTTTGTAAAAAGTGCTGAAACTGTTCGCCGTTCAGGGTTCAGCCATTCCACGAGAGATGGCGCCACCATATCGTAAATAAATTAATGATAATAATTAATAATTTAATCAGCAATGTTAGAACTCTAACGATAATAGAATACGTATAATCATTAAAAAATGCTTTTCTACTACGAGTACGTTGTAAGTGGTGAAAAATAAATAATGGAAAGGATTTCTTTCATTAAACGATGATTGTTAGTAACATTCTGACACTTGTAATCCTTTTTTTTTTTTTTTTTTTTTATGACTTTTCTCTTGTTTAGTATGTTATCTCAATCACTTGTGCACATGCGCATGCTTTTAATTGCGTGTACAAATGTCTGGCGAAGCATCTCCATGGACTTACGACTAACAATTACATGTGTTCAGCTGAGAGTAACGGTCCAAGAACTACAATAATCAGGTAAAAGAGATTAATGGTCAGCCTGTTATCGCAGTTAGAAGAAGAGTCTCTACGTCTTAAAGCAGTTACAAAGAACTGTTGGATCAACGACGAAGAAGGAGCAATATAAATTGTTAATCTACAGGTTCCCATTATAAATTGGCATCGCTTTTATTCGCATAGGATGTATCTTACACTTGTTTACAAAGACAATGCGTAAAATGTACCTGGTAAGACTTACCATCAAAATTTTTAATAACTTACTATGTATACGTGGATTTATAAATTTAATTTATAAGCGTACGCAGGTACGGATACTTTTTTGTATTCTTTAATTGTCAAGCATCTGAAATAAATGTTCTATTATCACCAATTAATCGTTAATAACACTTGTAAATAACCAAGAATGACCCATTTCAATCCTGGAACACGAAACAACTTGTAAAATGCACTTTCTGAAAGAAATTAACGAATCGCTTTGGACAACGCGCATGCAGATTACTCAGGAATACGTTGATCATTACGGAGATTACTTGCAGAACACAGAAACCAGCAGAATTGAATATAAAAGTAGAGCTACAGATCTAAAAAATAATGCACATGTTACAACTATAAGCACGTGCATTCAAGAATTGTTTGGAACGGGATAAAACATGGAATCACTGCACAATAACATACTCTTTACATTAACAATGAAGAAACTGTTTACATTTACATTTTAAGTAAATAACAGCTACTACAAGGCATATATTATAATTATTAACTTTAATCGAAATGTACAAGAAAGTATTGCTGGCTGACAAGTGGCGCCATCTCTCGTGAAACTTATCAAACTGTTCGCAACTTTGTTTCGAAAATTGTCGAAGAGATGGCGCCACGGTGGCGCCAAAATCGAATTGTAATTATGAAGATATTAATTAATCATTAAATTATGTAATGATTCTTAAGTAAATAAAGGGGTAGTGCGCCCTTGGTAAGAAATGATCTATACATCAATGAAATTGGCCCTACCAATGACACAAAATACAAGTAGTAATGCATTAACCGCTTGCCAAACGCATCCGGAAGTAAGCCAACCTAACCCAACCTATCCTAAACCAACCAGTACCTCCCCGGATGTAACCAAACCCAGCCTAACCTAAACTTCACCCCTCAGGACCATTCCTAACCTAACCTAACCCGAAACTAGCCCAACCTAACCCGAAACTAGCCCAACCTAACCCGAAAGTAGCCCAACCTAACCCGAAACTAGCCTAACCTAACCCGAAACTAGCCTAACCTAACCCCAAACTAGCTTAACCTAACCCGAAACTAGCATAACCTAACCCCAAACTAGCCTAACCCAACCCCAAACTAGCCCAACTTAACCCGAAACTAGCCTAACCTAACCCGAAACTAGACCAACCTAACCCGAAACTAGCCTAACCTAACCCGAAACTAGCCTAACCTAACCCGAAACTAGCCTAACCTAACCCGAAACTAGCCTAACCTAACCCGAAACTAGCATAACCTAACCCCAAACTAGCCTAACCTAACCTAACCTAACCTAACCTAACCTAACCTAACCTAGCCTAACCTAACCCGAAACTAGCCCAACCTAACCCGAAACTACCCTAACCTAACCCGAAACTAGCCTAACCTAACCCTAAACTAGCCTAACCTAACCCAAAACTAACTTAACCTAACCTAACCTAACCTAACCTAACCTAACCCGAAACTAGCCCAACCTAACCCAAAACTAGCCTAACCTAACCCGAAACTAGCCCAACCTTACCCTAAACTAGCCTAACCTAATCCGAAACTAGCCTAACCTAACCCGAAACTAGCCTAACCTAACCCTAAACTAGCCTAACCTAACCCAAAACTAACTTAACCTAACCTAACCTAACCTAACCCTAAACTAGCCTAACCTAATCCGAAACTAGCCTAACCTAACCCGAAACTAGCCTAACCTAACCCTAAACTAGCCTAACCTAACCCAAAACTAACTTAACCTAACCTAACCTAACCTAACCCTAAACTAGCCTAACTTAATCCGAAACTAACTTAACCTAACCTAACCTAACCTAACCTAACCTAACCTAACCCGAAACTAGCCCAACCTAACCCAAAACTAGCCTAACCTAACCCGAAACTAGCCCAACCTAACCCTAAACTAGCCTAACCTAATCCGAAACTAGCCTAACCTAACCCGAAACTAGCCTAACCTAACCCGAAACTAGCCTAACCTAACCCGAAACTAGCCTAACCTAACCCCAAACTAGCCTAACCTAACCCGAAACTACCCTAACCTAACCCGAAACTACCCTAACCTAACCCCAAACTAGCCTAACCTAACCCCAAACTAGCCTAACCTAACCCGAAACTACCCTAACCTAACCCGAAACTAGCCTAACCTAACCCCAAACTAGCCTAACCTAACCCAAAACTAACCTAACCTAACCCAACCTAACCTAACCCAAAACTAACTTAACTTAACCTAACCCCAAACTAGCCTAACCTAACCCCAAACTAGCCTAACCTAACCCAAAACTAACCTAACCTAACCCAACCTAACCTAACCCCAAACTAGCCTAACCTAACCCCAAACTAGCCTAACCTAACCCTACCTAACTTAACCTAAAACCAGTCTAACATAACTCAACCTAACTTAACCCAAAACTAGCCTAACCTAACCCGACCTAACTTAACCCAAAACTAACCTAACCTAACCCAACAGCAGCCTAACTTAACCCAAAACTAGCCTAACCCAACCTAACTTAACCCCAAACTAGCCTAACCTAACCCAACCTAACTTAACCCCAAACTAGCCTAACCTAACCCAATCTAACTTAACCTAAAATTAGCCTAACCAAACCCAACCCAACTCAACCCCAAACTAGTCTAACCTAACCCAACATAACTTAACCTAAAACTAAAATAACCCAACCCAACTTAATCCTAAACTAGCCTAACCTAACCCAACCTAACTTAACCTAAAACTAGCCTAACCTAACCCAACCTAACTTAACCCCAAACTAGCCTAACCAAACCCAACCCAACTTAACCCCAAACTAGTCTAACCTAACCCAACATAACTTAACCCAAAACTAACCTAACCCAACCAAACTTAACCCCAAACTAGCCTAACCTAACCCAACCTAACTTAACCTAAAACTAGCCTAACCTAACCCAACCTAACTTAACCCAAAATCAGCCTAACATAACTCAACCTAACTTAACCCAAAACTAGCCTAACCTAACCCAATCTAACTAAACCTAAAATTAGCCTAACCAAACCCAACCCAACTTAACCCCAAACTAGCCTAACCTAACCCAACCTAACTTAACCCCAAACTAGCCTAACCTAACCCAACCTAACTTAACCTAAAACTAGCCTAACCTAACCCAACCTAACTTAAACCAACGGTAGACTAACCTAACCCAATCTAACTTAACCCAACAGTCGCCTAACTTTACCCAAACTAGCCTAACCTAACCCAACAGTAGTCAAACTTTACCCAAACTAGCCTAACCTAACCCAACATAACTTAACCCCAAACTAACCTAACCTAACCTAACCCAACCTAACTTAACAACAAACTAGCCTAACTTAACAACAAACTAGCCTAACCTAACCCAACCTAACTTAACCACAAACTAACCTAACCTAACCCAACCTAACTTAACAACAATCTAGCCTAACCTAACTTAACAACAAACTAGCCTAACCTAACCCAACCTAACCTAACCACAAACTAACCTAACCTAACCCAACCTAACTTAACAACAATCTAGCCTAACCTAACCCAACCTAACTTAACCCCAAACTAGCCTAACCTAACCCAACCGAACTTAACCCCAAACTAGCCTAACCTAACCCAACCTAACTTAACCTAAAACTAGCCTAACCTAACCCAAACTAACTTAACCCAACAGTGGCCTAACCTAACCCAACAGTAGCCTAACTTTACCCATGACTAGCCTAACCCAACCCAACCCAACAGTAGCCTAACCTAACTTTACCCAAACTAGCCCAACCTAACTTAAACCAACGGTAGCCTAACCCAACCTAACTTTACCCACACTAGCCTAACTTAACCCAAAACTAACCCAACCCAACCTACCTCCCCCTCAAATATATACCCTCCCCAATGAAAAAATACAATCCCCCCCCCCGCAAAAATATGAACACCTCCCCTCCCCCGCAAAAACATAACACTCCTCCCCCCCGCAAGAATATAACACCCCCCCCGCAAAAACATAACACCCCCCTCCCCCCCAGAATATAACACCCCCCGACCCCGCAAAAATATAACACCCGCCCAAATATACCACCACCCCTCCCCCGCAAAACATACCCCCCCTGCAAGAATATAACACCCCCCTCCCCCCGCAAGAATATAACACCCCCCCCCGCAAAAACATAACACCCCCCGACCCCGCAAAAATATAACACCCGCCCAAATATACCACCTCCCCTCCCCCGCAAAACATACCCCCCCTGCAAGAATATAACACCCCCCCCCGCAAGAATATAACACCCCCCCGCAAAAACATAACACCCCCCTCCCCCCGCAAGAATATAACACCACCCCCGCAAAAACATAACACCCCCCCCCCCCCCCCCGCGAGAACATAACACCCCCCCCCCCCGCAAGAACATAACACCCCTCCCCCCCCGCAAGAATATAACACCACCCCCGCAAAAACATAACACCCCCCCCCCCGCGAGAACATAACACCCCCCCCCCCCCCGCAAGAACATAACACCCCTCCCCCCCCGCAAGAATATAACACCACCCCCGCAAAAACATAACACCCCCCCCCCCCCCGCGAGAACATAACACCCCCCCCCCCCCCCGCAAGAATGTAACACCCCCCCACCCCCCGCAAAAACATACCCCCTCCCCCCGCAAGAATATAACACCCCCCCCCCCCACAAGAATATAACAGTCCCCCTCCCCCGCAAAAATATACCTCCTCCCTCCTCAAACTTCAAACAACCCCCCCACTCCGCAAGAAATACAAAGTATCCACCACAATTTTAACACCCAAAGAAATTTAAAGAAATATACAAATATAAGAAAAAGCAGTCCCATCCCCCGTAAGAATATAAACAATTCCCACAAATACAACAACCTAACACCAACACAATGCCCACACAGACACTGTCAGTTTAGGTTAGGGTATATTTTTATAACCTTTCCAATGTCAAACTCCACCTAACAGGAATATACGTAACCCCCCAGCCCGCTCAAATACAACAACACAACGCCAACCCAATGCCAACACAGACACTGTCGGTTTAGGTTAGGGTATATTTTTATAATCCTACCAGAGTCCAACTCGACCGAACAGAAGTAGACGCAAACACCACCCCCCCACGAACACAACAACGCAATACCAACGCAATGCCTACACAGACACTGTCAGTTTAGGTTAGGATATATTTTTGAACCTTTCCAGAGTCTAACTTGTCCAGACAGCGATACACAAACCCAATGCCCACAGAGACACTGTCAGTTTAGGTTAGGTTATATTTTTGAATCTTTCCAGAGTCTAACTTGTTCGAACATCAGTACACCAACCCAATGCCCACACAGACACTGCCAGTTTAGGTTAGGTTATATTTTTATAACCTTTGCAGAGTCTAACGTAGCCTAACACCCCCTGACCGAACCACCGCTTCACCCAACCACCGCCTGACATAACCACCCGCGAACCAAACTAAAGCAACCCCAAACCAAACCAACCCCCCAACCAAAGTAAAGCAAACCCAAACCAAAGCAAACCAAACTAAAGCTCCGAACCAAACTAAAGCAACCGCAAAGCAAACCAACCCCTAAAAAAACCTACCGTAAACGTACCCTAACCCAACCCAAACCTATAAAAAATCAACCCCAACCTACAAAAAACCACCCTAACCTAAGCAAAAAACCTTACCCAAAAAAATTTTCTCCGCCCCCAACAAAAAACCAACAAGCAAAAAAAAAAAAAAAAAAAAAAAAAAAAAAAAAAAAAAAAAAAAGGTCATTCAGCACAGGATGACTGAAATACTACCAATTGAAAAGAGCATACGATACATCCAACCTCTAATATAATACAACGTTCGACGATAACTTGTATATTTCCAACTTATAATTCTTCAATTTCACAACATTTTTCTTCTTAAAGTTACTTTCTACGACTATATTTCCTCGCCAAAGCAAATGATTATCATTTACTTTGATAATTCAGCGTACTTACTTCATTCGTCAAAAAATACTTACAAAAGATACGATCTTTCGACTGCATCGACTAACATCGACCACTATAAACGTCATTTATTCCTTTGTAGTCAATTATTCATGACGACTGTAACCGTCATTTTTGTAATACGCGTATCATAGAGTGCCGGACGGCTATAGACGTCATTTGTTGTTTTTCAGTTTTACGATATTCACGACGGCTATAACCGTCATTTATGTGATACACATATTACCAAGTATCGGACGGCTATAGACGTCATTTCTTCGTCAGTATTAAAATATTCACGACGACTATAACCGTCATTTGTATAACACATATCACAAAAAATCGGACGGCTATTACCGTCATTTGCGTACGCTTTGCTCTCTTTAGCCACTTCTACCATACTTACGACGGCTATAACCGTCATTTGTTCCTCATTATTGCAATATTCACGACGACTATAACCATCATTTATGTGATACACATATTACCAAGTATCGGACGGCTATAGACGTCATTTCTTCGTCAGTATTAAAATATTCACGACGACTATAACCGTCATTTGTATAACACATATCACAAAAAATCGGACGGCTATTACCGTCATTTGCGTACGCTTTGCTCTCTTTAGCCACTTCTACCATACTTACGACGGCTATAACCGTCATTTGTTCCTCATTATTGCAATATTCACGACGACTATAACCATCATTTATGTGATACACATTATCAAGTATCCGACGGCTATAGACGTCATTTCTTCCTCAATATTACAACATTCCCGACGGCTATAAACGTCATTTCTTCCTCAATATTACAATATTCGCGACGGCTATAACCGTCATTCATGGAAACATCACTAGCGATCGGACGGCTATACACGTCATTTGTTCCTCACTATTGCAATACTCTCGACGGCTGTAACCGTCATTCCTGTTACATATTGTCCAGTATCCGACGGCTATAGACGTCATTTGTTTAACGGTCTTACGATATTCACGACGGCTACAGACGTCGTTTCCTGTAATAATATTAGCAAGTATCGGACGGCTATAGACGTCGTTTGCATAAAACATCACACACTTTCGGACGGCTATAGACGTCCGATGTTCCTCGCTCTGCAAGTATTCACGACGGCTATAACCGTCATACCTGTAATACTCGTTTTATCAAGTATCGGACGGCTATAACCGTCATTTGTTCCTCACTATTGCAATACTCACGACGGCTAGGTTAGGTTAGGTTAGGTTAGGTTAGGTTAGGTTAGGTTAGGTTAGGTTAGGTTAGGTTAGGTTAGGTTAGGTTAGGTTAGGTTAGGTTAGGTTAGGTTAGGTTAGGTTAGGTTAGGTTAGGTTAGGTTAGGTTAGGTTAGGTTAGGTTAGGTTAGGTTAGGTTAGGTTAGGTTAGGTTAGGTTAGGTTAGGTTAGGTTAGGTTAGGTTAGGTTAGGTTAGGTTAGGTTAGGTTAGGTTAGGTTAGGTTAGGTTAGGTTAGGTTAGGTTAGGTTAGGTTAGGTTAGGTTAGGTTAGGTTAGGTTAGGTTAGGTTAGGTTAGGTTAGGTTAGGTTAGGTTAGGTTAGGTTAGGTTAGGTTAGGTTAGGTTAGGTTAGGTTAGGTTAGGTTAGGTTAGGTTAGGTTAGGTTAGGTTAGGTTAGGTTAGGTTAGGTTAGGTTAGGTTAGGTTAGGTTAGGTTAGGTTAGGTTAGGTTAGGTTAGGTTAGGTTAGGTTAGGTTAGGTTAGGTTAGGTTAGGTTAGGTTAGGTTAGGTTAGGTTAGGTTAGGTTAGGTTAGGTTAGGTTAGGTTAGGTTAGGTTAGGTTAGGTTAGGTTAGGTTAGGTTAGGTTAGGTTAGGTTAGGTTAGGTTAGGTTAGGTTAGGTTAGGTTAGGTTAGGTTAGGTTAGGTTAGGTTAGGTTAGGTTAGGTTAGGTTAGGTTAGGTTAGGTTAGGTTAGGTTAGGTTAGGTTAGGTTAGGTTAGGTTAGGTTAGGTTAGGTTAGGTTAGGTTAGGTTAGGTTAGGTTAGGTTAGGTTAGGTTAGGTTAGGTTAGGTTAGGTTAGGTTAGGTTAGGTTAGGTTAGGTTAGGTTAGGTTAGGTTAGGTTAGGTTAGGTTAGGTTAGGTTAGGTTAGGTTAGGTTAGGTTAGGTTAGGTTAGGTTAGGTTAGGTTAGGTTAGGTTAGGTTAGGTTAGGTTAGGTTAGGTTAGGTTAGGTTAGGTTAGGTTAGGTTAGGTTAGGTTAGGTTAGGTTAGGTTAGGTTAGGTTAGGTTAGGTTAGGTTAGGTTAGGTTAGGTTAGGTTAGGTTAGGTTAGGTTAGGTTAGGTTAGGTTAGGTTAGGTTAGGTTAGGTTAGGTTAGGTTAGGTTAGGTTAGGTTAGGTTAGGTTAGGTTAGGTTAGGTTAGGTTAGGTTAGGTTAGGTTAGGTTAGGTTAGGTTAGGTTAGGTTAGGTTAGGTTAGGTTAGGTTAGGTTAGGTTAGGTTAGGTTAGGTTAGGTTAGGTTAGGTTAGGTTAGGTTAGGTTAGGTTAGGTTAGGTTAGGTTAGGTTAGGTTAGGTTAGGTTAGGTTAGGTTAGGTTAGGTTAGGTTAGGTTAGGTTAGGTTAGGTTAGGTTAGGTTAGGTTAGGTTAGGTTAGGTTAGGTTAGGTTAGGTTAGGTTAGGTTAGGTTAGGTTAGGTTAGGTTAGGTTAGGTTAGGTTAGGTTAGGTTAGGTTAGGTTAGGTTAGGTTAGGTTAGGTTAGGTTAGGTTAGGTTAGGTTAGGTTAGGTTAGGTTAGGTTAGGTTAGGTTAGGTTAGGTTAGGTTAGGTTAGGTTAGGTTAGGTTAGGTTAGGTTAGGTTAGGTTAGGTTAGGTTAGGTTAGGTTAGGTTAGGTTAGGTTAGGTTAGGTTAGGTTAGGTTAGGTTAGGTTAGGTTAGGTTAGGTTAGGTTAGGTTAGGTTAGGTTAGGTTAGGTTAGGTTAGGTTAGGTTAGGTTAGGTTAGGTTAGGTTAGGTTAGGTTAGGTTAGGTTAGGTTAGGTTAGGTTAGGTTAGGTTAGGTTAGGTTAGGTTAGGTTAGGTTAGGTTAGGTTAGGTTAGGTTAGGTTAGGTTAGGTTAGGTTAGGTTAGGTTAGGTTAGGTTAGGTTAGGTTAGGTTAGGTTAGGTTAGGTTAGGTTAGGTTAGGTTAGGTTAGGTTAGGTTAGGTTAGGTTAGGTTAGGTTAGGTTAGGTTAGGTTAGGTTAGGTTAGGTTAGGTTAGGTTAGGTTAGGTTAGGTTAGGTTAGGTTAGGTTAGGTTAGGTTAGGTTAGGTTAGGTTAGGTTAGGTTAGGTTAGGTTAGGTTAGGTTAGGTTAGGTTAGGTTAGGTTAGGTTAGGTTAGGTTAGGTTAGGTTAGGTTAGGTTAGGTTAGGTTAGGTTAGGTTAGGTTAGGTTAGGTTAGGTTAGGTTAGGTTAGGTTAGGTTAGGTTAGGTTAGGTTAGGTTAGGTTAGGTTAGGTTAGGTTAGGTTAGGTTAGGTTAGGTTAGGTTAGGTTAGGTTAGGTTAGGTTAGGTTAGGTTAGGTTAGGTTAGGTTAGGTTAGGTTAGGTTAGGTTAGGTTAGGTTAGGTTAGGTTAGGTTAGGTTAGGTTAGGTTAGGTTAGGTTAGGTTAGGTTAGGTTAGGTTAGGTTAGGTTAGGTTAGGTTAGGTTAGGTTAGGTTAGGTTAGGTTAGGTTAGGTTAGGTTAGGTTAGGTTAGGTTAGGTTAGGTTAGGTTAGGTTAGGTTAGGTTAGGTTAGGTTAGGTTAGGTTAGGTTAGGTTAGGTTAGGTTAGGTTAGGTTAGGTTAGGTTAGGTTAGGTTAGGTTAGGTTAGGTTAGGTTAGGTTAGGTTAGGTTAGGTTAGGTTAGGTTAGGTTAGGTTAGGTTAGGTTAGGTTAGGTTAGGTTAGGTTAGGTTAGGTTAGGTTAGGTTAGGTTAGGTTAGGTTAGGTTAGGTTAGGTTAGGTTAGGTTAGGTTAGGTTAGGTTAGGTTAGGTTAGGTTAGGTTAGGTTAGGTTAGGTTAGGTTAGGTTAGGTTAGGTTAGGTTAGGTTAGGTTAGGTTAGGTTAGGTTAGGTTAGGTTAGGTTAGGTTAGGTTAGGTTAGGTTAGGTTAGGTTAGGTTAGGTTAGGTTAGGTTAGGTTAGGTTAGGTTAGGTTAGGTTAGGTTAGGTTAGGTTAGGTTAGGTTAGGTTAGGTTAGGTTAGGTTAGGTTAGGTTAGGTTAGGTTAGGTTAGGTTAGGTTAGGTTAGGTTAGGTTAGGTTAGGTTAGGTTAGGTTAGGTTAGGTTAGGTTAGGTTAGGTTAGGTTAGGTTAGGTTAGGTTAGGTTAGGTTAGGTTAGGTTAGGTTAGGTTAGGTTAGGTTAGGTTAGGTTAGGTTAGGTTAGGTTAGGTTAGGTTAGGTTAGGTTAGGTTAGGTTAGGTTAGGTTAGGTTAGGTTAGGTTAGGTTAGGTTAGGTTAGGTTAGGTTAGGTTAGGTTAGGTTAGGTTAGGTTAGGTTAGGTTAGGTTAGGTTAGGTTAGGTTAGGTTAGGTTAGGTTAGGTTAGGTTAGGTTAGGTTAGGTTAGGTTAGGTTAGGTTAGGTTAGGTTAGGTTAGGTTAGGTTAGGTTAGGTTAGGTTAGGTTAGGTTAGGTTAGGTTAGGTTAGGTTAGGTTAGGTTAGGTTAGGTTAGGTTAGGTTAGGTTAGGTTAGGTTAGGTTAGGTTAGGTTAGGTTAGGTTAGGTTAGGTTAGGTTAGGTTAGGTTAGGTTAGGTTAGGTTAGGTTAGGTTAGGTTAGGTTAGGTTAGGTTAGGTTAGGTTAGGTTAGGTTAGGTTAGGTTAGGTTAGGTTAGGTTAGGTTAGGTTAGGTTAGGTTAGGTTAGGTTAGGTTAGGTTAGGTTAGGTTAGGTTAGGTTAGGTTAGGTTAGGTTAGGTTAGGTTAGGTTAGGTTAGGTTAGGTTAGGTTAGGTTAGGTTAGGTTAGGTTAGGTTAGGTTAGGTTAGGTTAGGTTAGGTTAGGTTAGGTTAGGTTAGGTTAGGTTAGGTTAGGTTAGGTTAGGTTAGGTTAGGTTAGGTTAGGTTAGGTTAGGTTAGGTTAGGTTAGGTTAGGTTAGGTTAGGTTAGGTTAGGTTAGGTTAGGTTAGGTTAGGTTAGGTTAGGTTAGGTTAGGTTAGGTTAGGTTAGGTTAGGTTAGGTTAGGTTAGGTTAGGTTAGGTTAGGTTAGGTTAGGTTAGGTTAGGTTAGGTTAGGTTAGGTTAGGTTAGGTTAGGTTAGGTTAGGTTAGGTTAGGTTAGGTTAGGTTAGGTTAGGTTAGGTTAGGTTAGGTTAGGTTAGGTTAGGTTAGGTTAGGTTAGGTTAGGTTAGGTTAGGTTAGGTTAGGTTAGGTTAGGTTAGGTTAGGTTAGGTTAGGTTAGGTTAGGTTAGGTTAGGTTAGGTTAGGTTAGGTTAGGTTAGGTTAGGTTAGGTTAGGTTAGGTTAGGTTAGGTTAGGTTAGGTTAGGTTAGGTTAGGTTAGGTTAGGTTAGGTTAGGTTAGGTTAGGTTAGGTTAGGTTAGGTTAGGTTAGGTTAGGTTAGGTTAGGTTAGGTTAGGTTAGGTTAGGTTAGGTTAGGTTAGGTTAGGTTAGGTTAGGTTAGGTTAGGTTAGGTTAGGTTAGGTTAGGTTAGGTTAGGTTAGGTTAGGTTAGGTTAGGTTAGGTTAGGTTAGGTTAGGTTAGGTTAGGTTAGGTTAGGTTAGGTTAGGTTAGGTTAGGTTAGGTTAGGTTAGGTTAGGTTAGGTTAGGTTAGGTTAGGTTAGGTTAGGTTAGGTTAGGTTAGGTTAGGTTAGGTTAGGTTAGGTTAGGTTAGGTTAGGTTAGGTTAGGTTAGGTTAGGTTAGGTTAGGTTAGGTTAGGTTAGGTTAGGTTAGGTTAGGTTAGGTTAGGTTAGGTTAGGTTAGGTTAGGTTAGGTTAGGTTAGGTTAGGTTAGGTTAGGTTAGGTTAGGTTAGGTTAGGTTAGGTTAGGTTAGGTTAGGTTAGGTTAGGTTAGGTTAGGTTAGGTTAGGTTAGGTTAGGTTAGGTTAGGTTAGGTTAGGTTAGGTTAGGTTAGGTTAGGTTAGGTTAGGTTAGGTTAGGTTAGGTTAGGTTAGGTTAGGTTAGGTTAGGTTAGGTTAGGTTAGGTTAGGTTAGGTTAGGTTAGGTTAGGTTAGGTTAGGTTAGGTTAGGTTAGGTTAGGTTAGGTTAGGTTAGGTTAGGTTAGGTTAGGTTAGGTTAGGTTAGGTTAGGTTAGGTTAGGTTAGGTTAGGTTAGGTTAGGTTAGGTTAGGTTAGGTTAGGTTAGGTTAGGTTAGGTTAGGTTAGGTTAGGTTAGGTTAGGTTAGGTTAGGTTAGGTTAGGTTAGGTTAGGTTAGGTTAGGTTAGGTTAGGTTAGGTTAGGTTAGGTTAGGTTAGGTTAGGTTAGGTTAGGTTAGGTTAGGTTAGGTTAGGTTAGGTTAGGTTAGGTTAGGTTAGGTTAGGTTAGGTTAGGTTAGGTTAGGTTAGGTTAGGTTAGGTTAGGTTAGGTTAGGTTAGGTTAGGTTAGGTTAGGTTAGGTTAGGTTAGGTTAGGTTAGGTTAGGTTAGGTTAGGTTAGGTTAGGTTAGGTTAGGTTAGGTTAGGTTAGGTTAGGTTAGGTTAGGTTAGGTTAGGTTAGGTTAGGTTAGGTTAGGTTAGGTTAGGTTAGGTTAGGTTAGGTTAGGTTAGGTTAGGTTAGGTTAGGTTAGGTTAGGTTAGGTTAGGTTAGGTTAGGTTAGGTTAGGTTAGGTTAGGTTAGGTTAGGTTAGGTTAGGTTAGGTTAGGTTAGGTTAGGTTAGGTTAGGTTAGGTTAGGTTAGGTTAGGTTAGGTTAGGTTAGGTTAGGTTAGGTTAGGTTAGGTTAGGTTAGGTTAGGTTAGGTTAGGTTAGGTTAGGTTAGGTTAGGTTAGGTTAGGTTAGGTTAGGTTAGGTTAGGTTAGGTTAGGTTAGGTTAGGTTAGGTTAGGTTAGGTTAGGTTAGGTTAGGTTAGGTTAGGTTAGGTTAGGTTAGGTTAGGTTAGGTTAGGTTAGGTTAGGTTAGGTTAGGTTAGGTTAGGTTAGGTTAGGTTAGGTTAGGTTAGGTTAGGTTAGGTTAGGTTAGGTTAGGTTAGGTTAGGTTAGGTTAGGTTAGGTTAGGTTAGGTTAGGTTAGGTTAGGTTAGGTTAGGTTAGGTTAGGTTAGGTTAGGTTAGGTTAGGTTAGGTTAGGTTAGGTTAGGTTAGGTTAGGTTAGGTTAGGTTAGGTTAGGTTAGGTTAGGTTAGGTTAGGTTAGGTTAGGTTAGGTTAGGTTAGGTTAGGTTAGGTTAGGTTAGGTTAGGTTAGGTTAGGTTAGGTTAGGTTAGGTTAGGTTAGGTTAGGTTAGGTTAGGTTAGGTTAGGTTAGGTTAGGTTAGGTTAGGTTAGGTTAGGTTAGGTTAGGTTAGGTTAGGTTAGGTTAGGTTAGGTTAGGTTAGGTTAGGTTAGGTTAGGTTAGGTTAGGTTAGGTTAGGTTAGGTTAGGTTAGGTTAGGTTAGGTTAGGTTAGGTTAGGTTAGGTTAGGTTAGGTTAGGTTAGGTTAGGTTAGGTTAGGTTAGGTTAGGTTAGGTTAGGTTAGGTTAGGTTAGGTTAGGTTAGGTTAGGTTAGGTTAGGTTAGGTTAGGTTAGGTTAGGTTAGGTTAGGTTAGGTTAGGTTAGGTTAGGTTAGGTTAGGTTAGGTTAGGTTAGGTTAGGTTAGGTTAGGTTAGGTTAGGTTAGGTTAGGTTAGGTTAGGTTAGGTTAGGTTAGGTTAGGTTAGGTTAGGTTAGGTTAGGTTAGGTTAGGTTAGGTTAGGTTAGGTTAGGTTAGGTTAGGTTAGGTTAGGTTAGGTTAGGTTAGGTTAGGTTAGGTTAGGTTAGGTTAGGTTAGGTTAGGTTAGGTTAGGTTAGGTTAGGTTAGGTTAGGTTAGGTTAGGTTAGGTTAGGTTAGGTTAGGTTAGGTTAGGTTAGGTTAGGTTAGGTTAGGTTAGGTTAGGTTAGGTTAGGTTAGGTTAGGTTAGGTTAGGTTAGGTTAGGTTAGGTTAGGTTAGGTTAGGTTAGGTTAGGTTAGGTTAGGTTAGGTTAGGTTAGGTTAGGTTAGGTTAGGTTAGGTTAGGTTAGGTTAGGTTAGGTTAGGTTAGGTTAGGTTAGGTTAGGTTAGGTTAGGTTAGGTTAGGTTAGGTTAGGTTAGGTTAGGTTAGGTTAGGTTAGGTTAGGTTAGGTTAGGTTAGGTTAGGTTAGGTTAGGTTAGGTTAGGTTAGGTTAGGTTAGGTTAGGTTAGGTTAGGTTAGGTTAGGTTAGGTTAGGTTAGGTTAGGTTAGGTTAGGTTAGGTTAGGTTAGGTTAGGTTAGGTTAGGTTAGGTTAGGTTAGGTTAGGTTAGGTTAGGTTAGGTTAGGTTAGGTTAGGTTAGGTTAGGTTAGGTTAGGTTAGGTTAGGTTAGGTTAGGTTAGGTTAGGTTAGGTTAGGTTAGGTTAGGTTAGGTTAGGTTAGGTTAGGTTAGGTTAGGTTAGGTTAGGTTAGGTTAGGTTAGGTTAGGTTAGGTTAGGTTAGGTTAGGTTAGGTTAGGTTAGGTTAGGTTAGGTTAGGTTAGGTTAGGTTAGGTTAGGTTAGGTTAGGTTAGGTTAGGTTAGGTTAGGTTAGGTTAGGTTAGGTTAGGTTAGGTTAGGTTAGGTTAGGTTAGGTTAGGTTAGGTTAGGTTAGGTTAGGTTAGGTTAGGTTAGGTTAGGTTAGGTTAGGTTAGGTTAGGTTAGGTTAGGTTAGGTTAGGTTAGGTTAGGTTAGGTTAGGTTAGGTTAGGTTAGGTTAGGTTAGGTTAGGTTAGGTTAGGTTAGGTTAGGTTAGGTTAGGTTAGGTTAGGTTAGGTTAGGTTAGGTTAGGTTAGGTTAGGTTAGGTTAGGTTAGGTTAGGTTAGGTTAGGTTAGGTTAGGTTAGGTTAGGTTAGGTTAGGTTAGGTTAGGTTAGGTTAGGTTAGGTTAGGTTAGGTTAGGTTAGGTTAGGTTAGGTTAGGTTAGGTTAGGTTAGGTTAGGTTAGGTTAGGTTAGGTTAGGTTAGGTTAGGTTAGGTTAGGTTAGGTTAGGTTAGGTTAGGTTAGGTTAGGTTAGGTTAGGTTAGGTTAGGTTAGGTTAGGTTAGGTTAGGTTAGGTTAGGTTAGGTTAGGTTAGGTTAGGTTAGGTTAGGTTAGGTTAGGTTAGGTTAGGTTAGGTTAGGTTAGGTTAGGTTAGGTTAGGTTAGGTTAGGTTAGGTTAGGTTAGGTTAGGTTAGGTTAGGTTAGGTTAGGTTAGGTTAGGTTAGGTTAGGTTAGGTTAGGTTAGGTTAGGTTAGGTTAGGTTAGGTTAGGTTAGGTTAGGTTAGGTTAGGTTAGGTTAGGTTAGGTTAGGTTAGGTTAGGTTAGGTTAGGTTAGGTTAGGTTAGGTTAGGTTAGGTTAGGTTAGGTTAGGTTAGGTTAGGTTAGGTTAGGTTAGGTTAGGTTAGGTTAGGTTAGGTTAGGTTAGGTTAGGTTAGGTTAGGTTAGGTTAGGTTAGGTTAGGTTAGGTTAGGTTAGGTTAGGTTAGGTTAGGTTAGGTTAGGTTAGGTTAGGTTAGGTTAGGTTAGGTTAGGTTAGGTTAGGTTAGGTTAGGTTAGGTTAGGTTAGGTTAGGTTAGGTTAGGTTAGGTTAGGTTAGGTTAGGTTAGGTTAGGTTAGGTTAGGTTAGGTTAGGTTAGGTTAGGTTAGGTTAGGTTAGGTTAGGTTAGGTTAGGTTAGGTTAGGTTAGGTTAGGTTAGGTTAGGTTAGGTTAGGTTAGGTTAGGTTAGGTTAGGTTAGGTTAGGTTAGGTTAGGTTAGGTTAGGTTAGGTTAGGTTAGGTTAGGTTAGGTTAGGTTAGGTTAGGTTAGGTTAGGTTAGGTTAGGTTAGGTTAGGTTAGGTTAGGTTAGGTTAGGTTAGGTTAGGTTAGGTTAGGTTAGGTTAGGTTAGGTTAGGTTAGGTTAGGTTAGGTTAGGTTAGGTTAGGTTAGGTTAGGTTAGGTTAGGTTAGGTTAGGTTAGGTTAGGTTAGGTTAGGTTAGGTTAGGTTAGGTTAGGTTAGGTTAGGTTAGGTTAGGTTAGGTTAGGTTAGGTTAGGTTAGGTTAGGTTAGGTTAGGTTAGGTTAGGTTAGGTTAGGTTAGGTTAGGTTAGGTTAGGTTAGGTTAGGTTAGGTTAGGTTAGGTTAGGTTAGGTTAGGTTAGGTTAGGTTAGGTTAGGTTAGGTTAGGTTAGGTTAGGTTAGGTTAGGTTAGGTTAGGTTAGGTTAGGTTAGGTTAGGTTAGGTTAGGTTAGGTTAGGTTAGGTTAGGTTAGGTTAGGTTAGGTTAGGTTAGGTTAGGTTAGGTTAGGTTAGGTTAGGTTAGGTTAGGTTAGGTTAGGTTAGGTTAGGTTAGGTTAGGTTAGGTTAGGTTAGGTTAGGTTAGGTTAGGTTAGGTTAGGTTAGGTTAGGTTAGGTTAGGTTAGGTTAGGTTAGGTTAGGTTAGGTTAGGTTAGGTTAGGTTAGGTTAGGTTAGGTTAGGTTAGGTTAGGTTAGGTTAGGTTAGGTTAGGTTAGGTTAGGTTAGGTTAGGTTAGGTTAGGTTAGGTTAGGTTAGGTTAGGTTAGGTTAGGTTAGGTTAGGTTAGGTTAGGTTAGGTTAGGTTAGGTTAGGTTAGGTTAGGTTAGGTTAGGTTAGGTTAGGTTAGGTTAGGTTAGGTTAGGTTAGGTTAGGTTAGGTTAGGTTAGGTTAGGTTAGGTTAGGTTAGGTTAGGTTAGGTTAGGTTAGGTTAGGTTAGGTTAGGTTAGGTTAGGTTAGGTTAGGTTAGGTTAGGTTAGGTTAGGTTAGGTTAGGTTAGGTTAGGTTAGGTTAGGTTAGGTTAGGTTAGGTTAGGTTAGGTTAGGTTAGGTTAGGTTAGGTTAGGTTAGGTTAGGTTAGGTTAGGTTAGGTTAGGTTAGGTTAGGTTAGGTTAGGTTAGGTTAGGTTAGGTTAGGTTAGGTTAGGTTAGGTTAGGTTAGGTTAGGTTAGGTTAGGTTAGGTTAGGTTAGGTTAGGTTAGGTTAGGTTAGGTTAGGTTAGGTTAGGTTAGGTTAGGTTAGGTTAGGTTAGGTTAGGTTAGGTTAGGTTAGGTTAGGTTAGGTTAGGTTAGGTTAGGTTAGGTTAGGTTAGGTTAGGTTAGGTTAGGTTAGGTTAGGTTAGGTTAGGTTAGGTTAGGTTAGGTTAGGTTAGGTTAGGTTAGGTTAGGTTAGGTTAGGTTAGGTTAGGTTAGGTTAGGTTAGGTTAGGTTAGGTTAGGTTAGGTTAGGTTAGGTTAGGTTAGGTTAGGTTAGGTTAGGTTAGGTTAGGTTAGGTTAGGTTAGGTTAGGTTAGGTTAGGTTAGGTTAGGTTAGGTTAGGTTAGGTTAGGTTAGGTTAGGTTAGGTTAGGTTAGGTTAGGTTAGGTTAGGTTAGGTTAGGTTAGGTTAGGTTAGGTTAGGTTAGGTTAGGTTAGGTTAGGTTAGGTTAGGTTAGGTTAGGTTAGGTTAGGTTAGGTTAGGTTAGGTTAGGTTAGGTTAGGTTAGGTTAGGTTAGGTTAGGTTAGGTTAGGTTAGGTTAGGTTAGGTTAGGTTAGGTTAGGTTAGGTTAGGTTAGGTTAGGTTAGGTTAGGTTAGGTTAGGTTAGGTTAGGTTAGGTTAGGTTAGGTTAGGTTAGGTTAGGTTAGGTTAGGTTAGGTTAGGTTAGGTTAGGTTAGGTTAGGTTAGGTTAGGTTAGGTTAGGTTAGGTTAGGTTAGGTTAGGTTAGGTTAGGTTAGGTTAGGTTAGGTTAGGTTAGGTTAGGTTAGGTTAGGTTAGGTTAGGTTAGGTTAGGTTAGGTTAGGTTAGGTTAGGTTAGGTTAGGTTAGGTTAGGTTAGGTTAGGTTAGGTTAGGTTAGGTTAGGTTAGGTTAGGTTAGGTTAGGTTAGAGTTAGGTTAGGTTAGGTTAGGTTAGGTTAGGTTAGGTTAGGTTAGGTTAGGTTAGGTTAGGTTAGGTTAGGTTAGGTTAGGTTAGGTTAGGTTAGGTTAGGTTAGGTTAGGTTAGGTTAGGTTAGGTTAGGTTAGGTTAGGTTAGGTTAGGTTAGGTTAGGTTAGGTTAGGTTAGGTTAGGTTAGGTTAGGTTAGGTTAGGTTAGGTTAGGTTAGGTTAGGTTAGGTTAGGTTAGGTTAGGTTAGGTTAGGTTAGGTTAGGTTAGGTTAGGTTAGGTTAGGTTAGGTTAGGTTAGGTTAGGTTAGGTTAGGTTAGGTTAGGTTAGGTTAGGTTAGGTTAGGTTAGGTTAGGTTAGGTTAGGTTAGGTTAGGTTAGGTTAGGTTAGGTTAGGTTAGGTTAGGTTAGGTTAGGTTAGGTTAGGTTAGGTTAGGTTAGGTTAGGTTAGGTTAGGTTAGGTTAGGTTAGGTTAGGTTAGGTTAGGTTAGGTTAGGTTAGGTTAGGTTAGGTTAGGTTAGGTTAGGTTAGGTTAGGTTAGGTTAGGTTAGGTTAGGTTAGGTTAGGTTAGGTTAGGTTAGGTTAGGTTAGGTTAGGTTAGGTTAGGTTAGGTTAGGTTAGGTTAGGTTAGGTTAGGTTAGGTTAGGTTAGGTTAGGTTAGGTTAGGTTAGGTTAGGTTAGGTTAGGTTAGGTTAGGTTAGGTTAGGTTAGGTTAGGTTAGGTTAGGTTAGGTTAGGTTAGGTTAGGTTAGGTTAGGTTAGGTTAGGTTAGGTTAGGTTAGGTTAGGTTAGGTTAGGTTAGGTTAGGTTAGGTTAGGTTAGGTTAGGTTAGGTTAGGTTAGGTTAGGTTAGGTTAGGTTAGGTTAGGTTAGGTTAGGTTAGGTTAGGTTAGGTTAGGTTAGGTTAGGTTAGGTTAGGTTAGGTTAGGTTAGGTTAGGTTAGGTTAGGTTAGGTTAGGTTAGGTTAGGTTAGGTTAGGTTAGGTTAGGTTAGGTTAGGTTAGGTTAGGTTAGGTTAGGTTAGGTTAGGTTAGGTTAGGTTAGGTTAGGTTAGGTTAGGTTAGGTTAGGTTAGGTTAGGTTAGGTTAGGTTAGGTTAGGTTAGGTTAGGTTAGGTTAGGTTAGGTTAGGTTAGGTTAGGTTAGGTTAGGTTAGGTTAGGTTAGGTTAGGTTAGGTTAGGTTAGGTTAGGTTAGGTTAGGTTAGGTTAGGTTAGGTTAGGTTAGGTTAGGTTAGGTTAGGTTAGGTTAGGTTAGGTTAGGTTAGGTTAGGTTAGGTTAGGTTAGGTTAGGTTAGGTTAGGTTAGGTTAGGTTAGGTTAGGTTAGGTTAGGTTAGGTTAGGTTAGGTTAGGTTAGGTTAGGTTAGGTTAGGTTAGGTTAGGTTAGGTTAGGTTAGGTTAGGTTAGGTTAGGTTAGGTTAGGTTAGGTTAGGTTAGGTTAGGTTAGGTTAGGTTAGGTTAGGTTAGGTTAGGTTAGGTTAGGTTAGGTTAGGTTAGGTTAGGTTAGGTTAGGTTAGGTTAGGTTAGGTTAGGTTAGGTTAGGTTAGGTTAGGTTAGGTTAGGTTAGGTTAGGTTAGGTTAGGTTAGGTTAGGTTAGGTTAGGTTAGGTTAGGTTAGGTTAGGTTAGGTTAGGTTAGGTTAGGTTAGGTTAGGTTAGGTTAGGTTAGGTTAGGTTAGGTTAGGTTAGGTTAGGTTAGGTTAGGTTAGGTTAGGTTAGGTTAGGTTAGGTTAGGTTAGGTTAGGTTAGGTTAGGTTAGGTTAGGTTAGGTTAGGTTAGGTTAGGTTAGGTTAGGTTAGGTTAGGTTAGGTTAGGTTAGGTTAGGTTAGGTTAGGTTAGGTTAGGTTAGGTTAGGTTAGGTTAGGTTAGGTTAGGTTAGGTTAGGTTAGGTTAGGTTAGGTTAGGTTAGGTTAGGTTAGGTTAGGTTAGGTTAGGTTAGGTTAGGTTAGGTTAGGTTAGGTTAGGTTAGGTTAGGTTAGGTTAGGTTAGGTTAGGTTAGGTTAGGTTAGGTTAGGTTAGGTTAGGTTAGGTTAGGTTAGGTTAGGTTAGGTTAGGTTAGGTTAGGTTAGGTTAGGTTAGGTTAGGTTAGGTTAGGTTAGGTTAGGTTAGGTTAGGTTAGGTTAGGTTAGGTTAGGTTAGGTTAGGTTAGGTTAGGTTAGGTTAGGTTAGGTTAGGTTAGGTTAGGTTAGGTTAGGTTAGGTTAGGTTAGGTTAGGTTAGGTTAGGTTAGGTTAGGTTAGGTTAGGTTAGGTTAGGTTAGGTTAGGTTAGGTTAGGTTAGGTTAGGTTAGGTTAGGTTAGGTTAGGTTAGGTTAGGTTAGGTTAGGTTAGGTTAGGTTAGGTTAGGTTAGGTTAGGTTAGGTTAGGTTAGGTTAGGTTAGGTTAGGTTAGGTTAGGTTAGGTTAGGTTAGGTTAGGTTAGGTTAGGTTAGGTTAGGTTAGGTTAGGTTAGGTTAGGTTAGGTTAGGTTAGGTTAGGTTAGGTTAGGTTAGGTTAGGTTAGGTTAGGTTAGGTTAGGTTAGGTTAGGTTAGGTTAGGTTAGGTTAGGTTAGGTTAGGTTAGGTTAGGTTAGGTTAGGTTAGGTTAGGTTAGGTTAGGTTAGGTTAGGTTAGGTTAGGTTAGGTTAGGTTAGGTTAGGTTAGGTTAGGTTAGGTTAGGTTAGGTTAGGTTAGGTTAGGTTAGGTTAGGTTAGGTTAGGTTAGGTTAGGTTAGGTTAGGTTAGGTTAGGTTAGGTTAGGTTAGGTTAGGTTAGGTTAGGTTAGGTTAGGTTAGGTTAGGTTAGGTTAGGTTAGGTTAGGTTAGGTTAGGTTAGGTTAGGTTAGGTTAGGTTAGGTTAGGTTAGGTTAGGTTAGGTTAGGTTAGGTTAGGTTAGGTTAGGTTAGGTTAGGTTAGGTTAGGTTAGGTTAGGTTAGGTTAGGTTAGGTTAGGTTAGGTTAGGTTAGGTTAGGTTAGGTTAGGTTAGGTTAGGTTAGGTTAGGTTAGGTTAGGTTAGGTTAGGTTAGGTTAGGTTAGGTTAGGTTAGGTTAGGTTAGGTTAGGTTAGGTTAGGTTAGGTTAGGTTAGGTTAGGTTAGGTTAGGTTAGGTTAGGTTAGGTTAGGTTAGGTTAGGTTAGGTTAGGTTAGGTTAGGTTAGGTTAGGTTAGGTTAGGTTAGGTTAGGTTAGGTTAGGTTAGGTTAGGTTAGGTTAGGTTAGGTTAGGTTAGGTTAGGTTAGGTTAGGTTAGGTTAGGTTAGGTTAGGTTAGGTTAGGTTAGGTTAGGTTAGGTTAGGTTAGGTTAGGTTAGGTTAGGTTAGGTTAGGTTAGGTTAGGTTAGGTTAGGTTAGGTTAGGTTAGGTTAGGTTAGGTTAGGTTAGGTTAGGTTAGGTTAGGTTAGGTTAGGTTAGGTTAGGTTAGGTTAGGTTAGGTTAGGTTAGGTTAGGTTAGGTTAGGTTAGGTTAGGTTAGGTTAGGTTAGGTTAGGTTAGGTTAGGTTAGGTTAGGTTAGGTTAGGTTAGGTTAGGTTAGGTTAGGTTAGGTTAGGTTAGGTTAGGTTAGGTTAGGTTAGGTTAGGTTAGGTTAGGTTAGGTTAGGTTAGGTTAGGTTAGGTTAGGTTAGGTTAGGTTAGGTTAGGTTAGGTTAGGTTAGGTTAGGTTAGGTTAGGTTAGGTTAGGTTAGGTTAGGTTAGGTTAGGTTAGGTTAGGTTAGGTTAGGTTAGGTTAGGTTAGGTTAGGTTAGGTTAGGTTAGGTTAGGTTAGGTTAGGTTAGGTTAGGTTAGGTTAGGTTAGGTTAGGTTAGGTTAGGTTAGGTTAGGTTAGGTTAGGTTAGGTTAGGTTAGGTTAGGTTAGGTTAGGTTAGGTTAGGTTAGGTTAGGTTAGGTTAGGTTAGGTTAGGTTAGGTTAGGTTAGGTTAGGTTAGGTTAGGTTAGGTTAGGTTAGGTTAGGTTAGGTTAGGTTAGGTTAGGTTAGGTTAGGTTAGGTTAGGTTAGGTTAGGTTAGGTTAGGTTAGGTTAGGTTAGGTTAGGTTAGGTTAGGTTAGGTTAGGTTAGGTTAGGTTAGGTTAGGTTAGGTTAGGTTAGGTTAGGTTAGGTTAGGTTAGGTTAGGTTAGGTTAGGTTAGGTTAGGTTAGGTTAGGTTAGGTTAGGTTAGGTTAGGTTAGGTTAGGTTAGGTTAGGTTAGGTTAGGTTAGGTTAGGTTAGGTTAGGTTAGGTTAGGTTAGGTTAGGTTAGGTTAGGTTAGGTTAGGTTAGGTTAGGTTAGGTTAGGTTAGGTTAGGTTAGGTTAGGTTAGGTTAGGTTAGGTTAGGTTAGGTTAGGTTAGGTTAGGTTAGGTTAGGTTAGGTTAGGTTAGGTTAGGTTAGGTTAGGTTAGGTTAGGTTAGGTTAGGTTAGGTTCGGTTAGGTTAGGTTAGGTTAGGTTAGGTTAGGTTAGGTTAGGTTAGGTTAGGTTAGGTTAGGTTAGGTTAGGTTAGGTTAGGTTAGGTTAGGTTAGGTTAGGTTAGGTTAGGTTAGGTTAGGTTAGGTTAGGTTAGGTTAGGTTAGGTTAGGTTAGGTTAGGTTAGGTTAGGTTAGGTTAGGTTAGGTTAGGTTAGGTTAGGTTAGGTTAGGTTAGGTTAGGTTAGGTTAGGTTAGGTTAGGTTAGGTTAGGTTAGGTTAGGTTAGGTTAGGTTAGGTTAGGTTAGGTTAGGTTAGGTTAGGTTAGGTTAGGTTAGGTTAGGTTAGGTTAGGTTAGGTTAGGTTAGGTTAGGTTAGGTTAGGTTAGGTTAGGTTAGGTTAGGTTAGGTTAGGTTAGGTTAGGTTAGGTTAGGTTAGGTTAGGTTAGGTTAGGTTAGGTTAGGTTAGGTTAGGTTAGGTTAGGTTAGGTTAGGTTAGGTTAGGTTAGGTTAGGTTAGGTTAGGTTAGGTTAGGTTAGGTTAGGTTAGGTTAGGTTAGGTTAGGTTAGGTTAGGTTAGGTTAGGTTAGGTTAGGTTAGGTTAGGTTAGGTTAGGTTAGGTTAGGTTAGGTTAGGTTAGGTTAGGTTAGGTTAGGTTAGGTTAGGTTAGGTTAGGTTAGGTTAGGTTAGGTTAGGTTAGGTTAGGTTAGGTTAGGTTAGGTTAGGTTAGGTTAGGTTAGGTTAGGTTAGGTTAGGTTAGGTTAGGTTAGGTTAGGTTAGGTTAGGTTAGGTTAGGTTAGGTTAGGTTAGGTTAGGTTAGGTTAGGTTAGGTTAGGTTAGGTTAGGTTAGGTTAGGTTAGGTTAGGTTAGGTTAGGTTAGGTTAGGTTAGGTTAGGTTAGGTTAGGTTAGGTTAGGTTAGGTTAGGTTAGGTTAGGTTAGGTTAGGTTAGGTTAGGTTAGGTTAGGTTAGGTTAGGTTAGGTTAGGTTAGGTTAGGTTAGGTTAGGTTAGGTTAGGTTAGGTTAGGTTAGGTTAGGTTAGGTTAGGTTAGGTTAGGTTAGGTTAGGTTAGGTTAGGTTAGGTTAGGTTAGGTTAGGTTAGGTTAGGTTAGGTTAGGTTAGGTTAGGTTAGGTTAGGTTAGGTTAGGTTAGGTTAGGTTAGGTTAGGTTAGGTTAGGTTAGGTTAGGTTAGGTTAGGTTAGGTTAGGTTAGGTTAGGTTAGGTTAGGTTAGGTTAGGTTAGGTTAGGTTAGGTTAGGTTAGGTTAGGTTAGGTTAGGTTAGGTTAGGTTAGGTTAGGTTAGGTTAGGTTAGGTTAGGTTAGGTTAGGTTAGGTTAGGTTAGGTTAGGTTAGGTTAGGTTAGGTTAGGTTAGGTTAGGTTAGGTTAGGTTAGGTTAGGTTAGGTTAGGTTAGGTTAGGTTAGGTTAGGTTAGGTTAGGTTAGGTTAGGTTAGGTTAGGTTAGGTTAGGTTAGGTTAGGTTAGGTTAGGTTAGGTTAGGTTAGGTTAGGTTAGGTTAGGTTAGGTTAGGTTAGGTTAGGTTAGGTTAGGTTAGGTTAGGTTAGGTTAGGTTAGGTTAGGTTAGGTTAGGTTAGGTTAGGTTAGGTTAGGTTAGGTTAGGTTAGGTTAGGTTAGGTTAGGTTAGGTTAGGTTAGGTTAGGTTAGGTTAGGTTAGGTTAGGTTAGGTTAGGTTAGGTTAGGTTAGGTTAGGTTAGGTTAGGTTAGGTTAGGTTAGGTTAGGTTAGGTTAGGTTAGGTTAGGTTAGGTTAGG